>NC_048271.2:3002500-3302500 GCF_005286985.2 Setaria viridis
CAATCTTTCTTTTTGCTTAATGATGGGGTGTTCTCTTTTTTGATCGGGATGCCAAGATGTTGGTGAGCAGTGGTTGATGGTGGTAGTTCTTATGGTGGACTTGTCCTGATTTTGGTCCTGGTTACGTACTGTCATCTTGGTATTCGAAGTAGCTAGGTTATAACTGAGCTTGTTGGTCTTCAAGGCCTGAAACTCTGGATGGAACCAATGCAAGTACTCTTATAAGTTTTATGTTCTCGGTTGCTCCTGTTTGCTCATCTGCCTTGCTGCTTGGTCTGCTTAAAACGTTATTTTTCTGGAGAAAACGAGATGAAGTTTTCAGATTCATTTGAATCTTTTTGATTACATCGGTCCTGATCTATTTGGTTCTGGACTTTGGATGGTCAATTCACTTTACAAGTTACAAATTCATAAATTTCGTGGCTTTTAACTTGACTTCCAATGAGTTAGCAGAACCAAATGGTTGTTGAGAATAGCAACTGTGAGCCTTTTCAAGTATTGACTGGTTTTGCAAGTTTTGTTCGTTGTTGTTTCTGGCCTGTATCCACTGTACAAAGGATAGAGTGGAATCCTTTGCTGCATTGTCATAATTTTTGTAAGTTCGGATACATGATAAGATTCCATTGCTGGTGTGGGTTTTGGTCTGCTTGCCATGGGGACACAGGCGCTAAGGTCTGTCGCCTCCTTGGCGAGACTCTGCAAGTGATGCCATCCCACTAATTCCAGAGTTCAGGAATGCTTATCAGAGTGAAAAGTGCCCTGGTGTTGGTTTGGTTCGTGATTATTGCCTTGGTTGGAATTCAATATCTAGTGCAGGAGCGGATCTGCAGGGGGTGCTGCAGCACCCCCTTCGGCCATGCATATCCATGTAGTGTTAGCCTTTTAATATTCAATTTTTGCACAGAAAACATAAGATTAGCTTCAGTTTATTAGTATCAGGACCCCCTTTGAGCAGATCCTGGCTCCGCCCCTGGAACTCTTCAGCAGGTACAGCTGCTGAGTTCGTTACGCCATTGCCGGGCAGTGAACAGAACGTCTCAACCGTGTTCCGGCACATGGACGGCATGTCACGGCCACTCTGCCAGGCTATTACAGGCCACTCTGCCAGGCTATGCAGGCTGCTCTACCTACAACGTGCAAGAGCAACCGCGGCCATATTTCGATTGGACCAGGACCTATATGTAACTTGAAACACCACTAGTAGTAGTAGTGTAAAGCAAGCACAAGCCTCAGACTGTAAGCAGTCTCGTTTGTTTCATTGCAAAAGAAAATTCCATAAAATTAGAAGGGCATCTAGTGTATACCAGTAAAACACATGTACAGAGCTATGGTTTACACAAATCTAGTACATATCTCCATTCTACTGAAAGTAGAAACTAGCAAGCTTAAAACTTTTGATAGACAACTATCAGCTTGCTAGGTTGTAATATCGTACAACCTCCGAAAATGGAAGAAATCAGTACTGTAAAAGTGCGTTCTCATTTGGCACAGGATCTATACTGTGGACGCATACTTGACTAAGATATCCATGTGAGCAGACAGCAGAACCGCATGCAGCAGTCCTCCGAGGTACTACTTCAACGCCTGTAGCGGTAACGCTTGAAGTTGAAATAGAGATGGAGAATCCCACGCTCAAACGTACACTTGAACCCCTTCTTGTGCGAGTATTCCCATTCCTTGTTCACAATACGGAAAGCCTGTGGAGGAAAACAAAGTGAGCAAGCTGCCCCTGGATAAAGCTAAGGAAAATAAAACTAAACAAATGAAGGCACAAAGCTTACAATATCCTCGTATGGAGGGCCGGCATGAAATCTTATGAGGCACGTCTCACCAGTGCTTCCATCTTTCTCTATACTGTATGTTGGTGCCTTTGATTTATCCACAAGATCAGGGTAAAATATATTGAACTTGTAACCTTGAACAATTTTAGGCGGTGGGTTGTCATGGTCATAATGAGTTTGGTTGTATTTATTCCATTCATATCCAGTATGCACCCGATTGAAGTACTTGGGCTTTCTTGGTCGATACTTGTCATGCCACCAGTACACCTGCGAAAAAGGGAACAAGAATATGCCATCAGCAACCAGCTGAGTAAAATGTTCACATGCAGTAGGTTGATGCGCCAAAAGTTGCTAAATCATGCTTCTAGTGCATAAAGCTCGTTACCACCCACAGTTATCAAACCTAAATATGCATTAGCCCTGTATTCAACTGTCTAAATATACTCAACTACAAATTAAATGAATTTGGAATTCAACAGATAAATATTATGAGATTGTTTGAAAATGTTGATATAGCTTGAGGCATGTTCTATATGGTTCAGAATAAAACAAGATTATTTGAATGTAACTATAGGTGTCTTTCTGGAGCAGCACTAAACAATTGTCAAAATTATGCCAGATCCCAGCTGGATTCTGAGAACCCTCTCACCAATCCAGTACATAACAGAATAGCGGAATGTGGATACGCAGCTACTGTCATGTTACAACGCCACAAATGCAATGGGACCCAAAAAATGCCCAGAAGGCAAACGATGCAAACCTGTGAATCAAGGTTCACTTCAGCACCCGCACCAAATACTGCATCCCCTTCCTCCATAGCTCCCATCGTTTTTATGGCCTTCATCTCCATCTCATCAGGTACTCTTGCCTTTGCTTTGATGGCTTCCTGAACTTTTCTTTGATGCTCAAAAACTACAGCTTCACGTTTTCGGTCCTGGAGATAATTAAAAGCGCAGAGCATAAGTCTGAGTTGCCAAACTCATTCCAAATGTCAAATCAACTTAAAAAATGAACCCTAGCAACATGATGTTATTAAGAACAATATTTTTCCCATTTTGTTTGCAAATGAACTCTTGGGAGCCCTCATATGGAAGTCAACGTTAAGGAATGTTACAATCAAAACTAAGTAATAAGATCTAAATGAATCAATGCTACTCTCAGGGTAAGACATGCTTGAAAGCTTGCAGAAGCTTGAAAGGTTATCCACTTGTCCTAAGATAAAAAAAAAAGACTCAGTAGACCTTTTTGTCATAATATTGTTTTTAGGGCAACTTTGCCCTAATATTGTCGGTTAGCTTCTTCTGTTGCTTAATTTGGAGTATAGTTACTAACAATCCATCTATGACAAATAAACTACTCAGCTAACTGCGCTGCAGCAAATAACTATTACAGTTCTTATCACATTTCTATTTATATTATTAGATAGAAACACAGGACTCTACCAGTTCAGCCTTGTCCTCCTCAGGATCAATTGCATCTTCATCTTCATCGCCATGCATTAGCTGTGGAGAAAATGATCCATCTTCTTCTTCCAAATGATTATCTGTCTGCTGAGGTATAGGCTCAGGCGAATATGGTTTATCATCTACAAATAGAACACGTATCAGAAATCACTCAAATACTCGAAAACAGAGTTGGTTGAGTAATCAGAAATGAAGGCAAACCTTCATCATCATGCATCTCATCCTCCACTTTATCGTCAATTTCTTTCTCAGATTCCACTTCCAGTTCAGCAGTGCCAGGATGCTCCAAACGATGTAGATGCTTCCTTAGGATAGAAGCATGGATCTCCCTCAGGCAAGCCTGCAATCCAAACAAAGAAAATTGCAAAATAAGTATTCAGAACTTCAATAGCGCAGCTCCAGATTGTAAGCCTTTAAAGAAGTTTCAGATCATGCAAAGTAGCGCCTTTTGCATATTCCTGAGAGGTCTGATTAATATACCATGCATCCTTTTACTCGCTTAATACAAATGAGAGAATGTACAACTATATGGAATGTCATTTGCAGACCACCAGACCCACTGGCATACCTTTGCTTTGTAAATATGAAGCCGTTTCAGAATAGCCTCCCAGTATTCAACAACTTTCGCAGTTCCAGAGCGCATTTGAGACTCAATTTGACTTTGCATATCTTCAAGCTCCGTGGAAGTTTTGCCATCCAGAAGACTTTTTACATCCCCCTCAATACTTGCATGCAAACCTCTCTCTTCTGCAAGAACCTCAGGTGGTGGTTCCTCACCACGGACCCTAGCCCGATCTATGGCATCTCTTTTCCGAGCCTCACCTAGCTCCCAGTCACATACCACCATGAGTGCCTGAAGAATTCAGATCAATGGGACAATTAAGTATTAGCATTCTCACTAATCATATGAGCAGAGCAACACAAAATCAAATAACATGAACATAAAAGTTTTTACTGTCATGTAGGGACAACAAAATACCAAACTTGACATAGCTTCTGTAAGGAACTAAGGGGAAATCATATAAGGAGCTACTCCCTCTATCCAAATTATAGGTCGTTTTAGCTCTACTAGATTCATAGCTTTTGCTATGTACCTAGATATATGCTATGTGTAGATACATAGTAAGAACTATGTATTTAGAAAAGCCAAAATGACCTACAATTTGGAACAGAGGGAATAGAGATTATATCCTGACAAACTACATCGTATTTTTTCCTAGCCAAATAAAATCTATCATAGGAAAATGGAGGCTACTATCAGTTGCTAAGTTTATGCCCCCACTCCCTATTAGTACACTGTTCCATATTAAGCATTCCAACATAAAAACTATACATTTTATAAATCTTGCTCACAGTTATTCAAGAAGAAGGTTATTAGTAATTCATCTTAATGCCAACACATTTATTCTGAAGTGAAAGAAAAAGACATGTACCTCCCAGTACTTCACATTTGTTTGGCTTTCCCTGTCCAGATCAAGATGCATCTTAATGTCATCACGTAGCTCTTCCATTTCTTTCACAGTTAATCCCTGATATATTTTGCAAAAGACATATTTCAGGAAGTGCTAAGTTATAAAAAGCAAGCATCTCTTTTACATGTATTGTACGATGATAGTGATGACATATATAGAATGGTTTTAAAATCCATGTAGAAAATTATATGGAATGGTCCTTTTTCTCTACCAAAATTGAGGGTGGGCAGTTAGTAACGCTTAAGGTCTTTTTTTTGTGTGTGTGTTTCTCAGTTGAAAATTGCAATGGGTTTAGGGTGAACAAATGACGCTTACCTTGAACACCAGATAGGGCTCATTTAACTCAACATCAAATTCATCTGAGAAACTAAGATTCTTCAGGAGAACATCAATAGGCTTTGTACGCCCCTCCCGCAACCTGATCTCAGACCTGACTTTGCTTTGATCAAAATGAAACTGCACTCCAAAATGAGAAATGATAGATAAATAACAAGTACATATCGACTCCAACAAGAATTGCATTTTGTCAGGTTCTAAAATGGTAACCTCTTCTTCTTTCTTCTCCCAGTCTTGAAACTCAGCACGTGCTCTTTCTCTAGCTAGCAATTGCTTCAAAATGGCAAATACATGTATTAATTCCAAATGTAAAAACTACTTTTGAATCTAAGATATGATAGACTATCGTAAAAGAGATATATGATCATCAAATACAAACCATTTCCTCTTCATGCTGTGCCTTTTCGATTGCTCTTTCTTCCCTTCTTTTCTTAACCTTTTCTATTTCAGCCTATATTTGACAGTGTGAATGGATTAGGCACTGAAATATAAACATAATCTTCAACTTTATTTTGGAAGAAAATGAAAGAACAAATCTCCTGGGTAGAAAACTACTGGTGTACAGTATGCTATATGACAAAGCTTGATTAAAATTAAAAATAAAATAATATATATGAAGCTACGAACCCTGTTAATTCAGTGTAAGTACATCTCCAAGTTAAGGGGGTATGACGACTACATTTAAGCTTCAAAGTTTTAACTAAAAAAAAAGAAACGGGAACAGGTATATAGAACTAGTAGAGAAATTCATGATCGTAGTACCATTCTTTCTAGCTGTCTCTTCTTCTCTGATTTGACAGAAATGTCCACCTTTTGTCCCTGAGATACATCACGCTCTATCTTCTTTCGCCACACAAAACTGTAAATAGACAAGACAGAGGGCATCCTTCTTTGAATATCATTTTGTCACATATGAAAGCAGCTGTTCAAGGAATCTTGTAGTGGTAATGCAAAAATAGGGTAGCAAATAATCTGGGTCTTCAAGGAAGCCACTAACATTTTATTTTGTCAATATCAATAAACATTAGCAAACTTATTATCCCAAGGTAAACTTACTACCAGAAGAGTGTGAACTTAGTGCAGTGATATGCCAAACTTCATGACAAAATATGGTATCTGAAAACATATATATCACATAAAATAGAACAGTAAGATCTTAACACAATAATGGACACAAGCAACAATGATTCGGTAAATTTGAATGAACAGCATTACTAATGCAAAGATGTCTTTAAAATTTGCATGACTGTCTTTAAATAACCATATAAGTCATGCGAACAAACAGAATTCCCATGGTCATGTCAGAGAATTCTCATGTAAACATAAACTTGGTCAAACTAGCCGTTTAAGAACAATTATCAGGTCGGCGATAATAACAATGCATACTTGCTGGCGCATCACTAAGCCCCACTTTCATTTTAATGCTCTACTACAGCATAATCTGTTCAACTGATCATGTATTATTACCATAATAGCCTAAAGTCAGGAAGCCAAATTATTTTCTTTGAGCTATTAGCTGCACCCAGCAAGTTAAATCATTTTTTGCTGCTGGTAATGGAAAATATCATTACAAATCTATCATGCGTAAACAGTATTGATGTACAAATAAAACCATCCCGATATCTGCCCAAGTAGAGCGTGCCACTAGTTGCCATAAGATGTTAGTTCTATTGCTATAGTCTTATCATATAAGCCATTAGGAGCAGTATTTATTCGGATACAAGATGGATAAGTAAGAGCAATAAGATGTTTGCTATGTTATTATATAGGTGGCTAGCTGCCAATAGTTGAACTAGTTTTGACAATGCACCATTTTCTCATTCTAGCATAAAAGAAGGATGAACGATGCAGAAGGAACCCCCGCTGCCCCATTCTCTCTGGGTTTCCCCTCTCCTCCAAGAATTGTTAATTTTGAGCCCAAATATCTTCCCCAGATAAGAAAAATTACTGAAGTGTTCCACAATTTTGCAGGAGGGGAAAAGAATTCACATACTTCTCTGTCAGGTTGGGATCGCCAAAGGGGTTTGAATCATTGGAGTACCCTGAAACCGCATTCGCCTTCAGCTTCTTCGCCACCTTCTCAGCCTGCACAACCACCACCAGTAACAATGAGTCAACAATTAAAGCCCTGAAAGCAACCCTAATTCCAGCCCAACCAACCGGAAACCCCACCTCTACCCGCTCAATCTCAATACCTTCTTCTGCGCCTTCTTCGCCATGTACTCCACGATCTGCTCCTCGGTGACGTCCCGGCGCCTCCGGCTTCCGCTCCTCCCTCGGCGTCCTCGGTCGCCGCCGGAGTCCGACCCGGAATCCTCGCTCCCGCTACCGCTCGCGTCGCTGGAGGAGGACGGGGTGTCCCTCCGGCGGCGGCTCCTGCGGCTGTGACGGCTCCGCCTCCGGCGAGGCGAGCCGCTGGAGTCCGAGGCGGCTTCCGAGTCGGACGGGGACGGGCTGCGCCGCCGCCGCGACGACGACGAGCGCCGCCGGCCCTCGCTGTCGCGGTCCCGCTTCGGCATGTCGGAGATGAGAGGGAAGCCGTCACGGAGTTGTGGGCTGGGTAAATTGTGCAGCGGATTAATTGAGGTCGGTTAGTCATGTTCGTTGGACTGGGCCACAAGGAGCTCATACGAAAGGCCCACGTATGAAAGACACCTCAGGCCCAAATGGGACTGCTAAATGAAATTACTTTTTTTTTGGTATAAAAAATGGAACCATTGCCTCCTCCCAAAAAATGAAAAAAAAATACTGTCCCCCTAAAAAAAGGAACTACTGTCACTGTCAGTCTCCGTATCCTTCATGGAGTTTGTGATAAAAACGGAAAGGTGTAATTTTTGAATTAAAAAGAGAGGAGAGGAGAGGAGAGGAGAGGAAAAAGGTGTCCTTGGATGCAAGGAATGATTGAACTGTGCCATCACCAATAGTGCTTGCAACGGTGGATTAATTAGGGCCTTGAAGAGTGAAGACGTGTACAACTTAGTACAACGCGGGTCTTTTCTGGGCGCACGCGCACGTTTAGAGTTTGTTAGCTATTACATAAATGATCGACCACCGTTTAGGCATGGTCGAAGCTCGGCAACAGACTAAACTGTTCCCTGGGCATCCGACGGCACCGGCCAGCCAAGGGCGGACAAGTGCTTGGCGCCTGCAGCAGACCAAAGCATAGCTTCCTGTTGGATTTGCCGCAGCAGCTGCGCCGGTTGCCTGGGAGGCGCTCTACTGAAAACTCTGTTGCTACGCTCTTTCCAGATCATCCAGGAGACAAGCATGAAGCTTGAAAAGCAGCCGTCTCATGTCTCAACTTCTTCTCGCGTCATCGCTAATCGCAAGTCCAAGGAGCACTCGTAATACTGTCGGTCGGACAGAGTATGGAGCCAATCACAATCGCCTGCAGTCGTGTAATGTCGTCCGGGTTCGTCATGCAGCTTATCAAGAACATTTTAACCATGGAACTTGGCCTCTTCTCTCCTCTCTCTCGAATTAGTAGAAGATTAAGAGTGGCAGTAACAAGTATACATCCATACAGCAGCAAGAAGAAAGGACTTGTTCTATACTGTCACTACTGCTCTTCTGCTAAAAAGATTACACACTAATCGTGCACCCAATCACCTGCCGTAATGCAGTGATAGCTGCACTCTGACAGAGCCCTCCAGGCCTCCATTGCCGCTGTTCGGTTGAGCTCTCTTTGAGCTTGATTGAGAACGGCGTGGACTGGGAGACGACACGTATACCAAGTCAAAACCGAGCGTTAGCTCGCTGTGTGTGGGTGTGGCTGCTTGCTTCGACCGAGTCAACGCAAGCGCCCGGCCGGCACGACACTAGTAGTCTAGTACTCTAGCCCGTCCTCCCGTTGACCTCCGTTGACTCCCCCTCCGTCTCCTTGGGCCGCTTGAGATCCTCCTCCTCGGCGGCGGCGGCGGCAGCGGCGGCGTTGTCCCTGAACTTGGCGTAGATGTCTCCCTTGTAGAACTTCCTGGTCCGCCACACGAGCACCAGCGACACGAGCGCCCCGGCCACCGTGGCGGCGGTGATGATGAGGAACGCCTTGCGGAAGCACTGCACGCCGATGCAGGTCTTGTCGCCGCCGGCGAGGGACCCGCCGTGCTGCCTGGCGGCCTCGGCGTCGTAGAGCCCGCCGGCGACGCGGACGTTGAGCACGTAGGCGCCGATGGGGCTCGCGACGGACCCGAAGTTGTAGAGCGTGGAGTAGTACTTGAGCCCGAACACCTCGGAGATGATGGCGAACAGCAGCGGCCACTGCGCGCCGAAGCAGAAGCCGATCACCACCGACGCCGCGTAGAGGGACTGCGGCACGCCGAAGGCGATGAGGAGGTGGCCCACGCACGAGAGCAGGAGCACCAGCGTCAGCATCAGCGGCCGCGGGAACCTGTACCGGGTCAGGAAGATCTCCGAGGCGAACCCGGAGGTGACGCGCCCCGCGTAGTTCCAGATGCTGATGAGGGAGACGAAGGTGTTAATGCTCTTGGCCGGGTACCCCAGGGACTGCCCGATCTGGCCCATGTTGTCGATCGCCGTCAGCGTGCCGCCCACGCCGCAGATGGTCGCCAGGAACAGCACCAGCATGTCCACGCTCACCAGCGCCTGCAGGATCGTGTAGTCCTCCCCCTGCGCGGGCGGGCTGAACATGTGCCGGAGGCACGAGCCCAGGCAGCCGGACGGCGGCGGCGACGTCTCCTCTGTTTGTTCAGTGGTGCTCTGCAGCTGGCTCTTGTTGGCCGCCGGCTCATCAGCTGCCACCATCTGCAGGTCAGCAGCTGGCTTCTCGACGGTCACGGTGGGGTGCTCGCGGAGGGACTCCTGGAGCTCCTTCTGGATCTTGTACTCCTGCTTGACGACGACGGCGAGGGGCAGGAAGAGGACGAGGAGCAGCGCGGCGGCGGACACCCCGTAGGCGGCGTGCGAGAAGTTGACCTGCTTCTGCACGACGATCATGACGAGGAGGTAGGTCGCGAGCGCGATGGATATGTAGAGGAAGCAGAAGAAAGCGTCGTTGCTGGTCGCCGACGACGCGCCGGCGGCGGCGCCACGCCGGGTGGGGCGCGGGTACGGCATGATGCGGATGGTGTGGACGAAGAGGATGGAGACGGCGGCGGGGAGCCAGGCGATGAGCAGCACGAGCGACTTGGCATCGTCGCCGTAGATGGCGAGGTAGAGCTGCGTGAAGATGGCGCCGCTGAGGCCGACGAAGCCCTTGAGCAGGCCCAGCACGATGCCCCTGCTCTCGGGGAAGTTCTTGACGCAGGTGACGAGCGCGCCCGTGTTGGCGAAGGACTGCGAGTTGGCGCCCACGCAGATGTAGATGCACATGAGCCACACGGGGGGCCGCGCCGTACGCCCGTCGATGGCGAGGTAAATCATGAGGTAGCCAACCAGGTTCATGGCGGCGCCCATGGCGAGCACCACCCACGGCGGCGTCACCTCGTTGATGAGGCCCGAGAGGACGCCGACGTTGGCGCCCAGGTCCTTGAAGAAGGAGAGCGTGTTGAGCGTGCGCTGGTCGTAGCCCAGCGACGACTTGAGCACCTTGGAGTAGATGCCGAAGATGTACGTCGCCCCCGACGCCGACAGGATGAGCAGGCACGCGAACACCATGAACCAACGGCCCAACACCACCTGCCGGACGAACCGCGCCGTCAGCACCTGCGGCCCGCCGCCGCCGCCGTCCCCGGACGCGAACGCCATCGCGCCACTCGTCCTACTTTCTCGGCGGCGCTCTGCTTCGCCGCCGCCTGTCTGGTGGCGAGCCGGTGAGTGACACAGGCACACAGAGCGCGGCGCGCCTGTGCAATATATAGAAGGGGATGGGTGGATGGTAGGAGAAGGGTGTGTGACTAAACTCTTATGGACACTGCAGAAAGTGAGCGTCGCTAGCATGTCTCTTGCACTGCACATGGATATGTTTTGATTGGAGCCAGGGAGTTCTGAGGCCACCAACAATGACCACAATTTTTGCCAAAATTTTAGAATGTTTTGTCCAAATTTGATAATCTTTTGGTGCCAAGTAAGAGTCCACACGTGCTAAGCTTAAAATCCTCTTAAGTAACTTTAGATTGTAGTGTTGTTTTGTCGCAAGCTAGACGATTAGTGTAGCAAAGATTATTTTGCAGCTCAATCCTGCGGGTCTTCGGCTGTGGACCAAGACATGCCATGGTCCTCAAGGAATAGACTGCCAGTTTACCGTTTGCCCTGGTCTTTAGGGAATAGAAATCGGACAGGAGCGACCTGTAGAAAAACCATGGCTGGCTCGCTCTGTGCGGCAGCCATGACCATGATCCTTGGAGACCGCATGTGGTTTTCACAGATTTGTTCAGGTTCTCTGATGCAATTTTCATACATTAATCACCTGTCGCTGCATGATTAATCGGACCGACGACCTTGACTCGAGGGTTTACCGGGAAGATTTGCGAGAGCGATCTCTGTTGACTAAACAGAGTGTGTGTGGCTGAAGCATACTGTGGTGTGCAAATCTGGACTCTTGCAACTGGCTTTCCTGCTTATCCCAAGATGCTGGACCGGCTTGTCAGTGAACCATCTTGTGTTTTCCTTTGGCTGGTCAGACGAAATTTACGCTGAAAGTGATATTATCTAAGAATTGATAGGACATAAAGCTATTAAGAGGCTGCAGCTGTGCCACATGGGGGAGGATTAAGAAACCAGCGATATGTACTGTACTGAACTTACTGATGTATCGATCTTGCGGTAAACCAACCAAAGTGGCCATGTGTCTGCAGTGCGATGATCAGCTCCTTCCTATGAAAACATCGAGGTGATTAACTACGGGTAAGCTTTTTAAACTATAGTCATTAAGCAATAACAAAGTGCCCGTGTGTCCTCTTGTGCTTAGGAAGCTGCCATGGCCATCTGCCCATCCCATTCCATGTTTCCACTTCGTTCCTTGACAAGGAGACATCAGGGATTATTGCAAAGAAAAATACCCAATGGCATGGCATGCATACAAAGCAACAACTTGATGTTAAATAATGGTAAAAACTAACAAGCAGTGGGTGTAGAAAATCTCGTCATGGAATGAGCATCTGCTGCCGCCGGCGAAGAACTCCACGGCAGTGACAACGGCTAACGACATTTACCGGATCATGACAGTGGACAATGTCTCCACTCATCATCAAGTTAAGTTTTGTCAAGGTTCCCTCGAGATAACGGCAACGGACATCGGAGACCAGTTCTAGCGTTCTCATTGGTCTGCGTCATTCCATGTACTAGTACTTTCTTAAAGGAAGGTATGACTTGATATGGCAAGATCGAATACAACAGTTGGTTAAATCTTCGACCTACTTACATGAAAAAGACAAAAAGGGGGAAAACTACAGCATGAAGCTTTCGGATCACTTTGCAGGAAGTCACCTCGGCGGAAAGTTTGAATTTTCCTTGCTGCATATAGACATCATGACATGCGGCCCTCTGGGCCCACGTGTCAGTTTGGGGAAATTCAGAAACGAGGGCTTATTTTTGGATGCATGAGGCTCACTCGATCATTTTTCATCTGTTATGTGAAAAGTAAACTAAATAATTTAATACTGGCCATTCGAGGAGATAAGATGGAATATCTGAAAAAAAAATAAAAAAAAGGGCCTAGAAGCGTTTCTTTCTCGGTTGACGGGTGTGTATCGGGATTTTGCATGGTGTGCCCGGTTCCTGAAGCAACTGCGTGCCCTCGTTACACAGGCAACCGCGAAGCCTGGATTGCAATTGCAAAGTCTAGCTGCTGGCATTCCAATCGTATTGCTAGGCTTCACCGGTAACAACCGCGACGACTAACCGTGTGCAATCGTCGTTATTAACGTTGCCTACAGGCTACAGCTGCAAGTAACGCATGCTCTAAAGATAGTAACGTTCAGAGATCAAAGTTTATGTGCTGCAACCTGTGTCCGTGTTACCTGCATTAGCAGCTGGTTGGTTACTTATTCTAAAGTTGTCTGCACTGCACGCTTCACGCTAGCACGCAGGCATGTGTGGCTCGCCGGCCGGTTAGTCAAGATCTGCATATCCTAGGTCAAGTATGTTAATCAGATAGTAAAATGATGTTGGGACCAACTAGCTAGCTAATGGTGTCACGAGATGCTAACCTTAACATACAGTAGTTAACACTCTTGCATTGGCAAGCTGGCTTTATACAGTAGTATACGCACAGCGTGCGTGGTAAGGCCAACGCACGGGTACCGAGAGCTGGAGAGAGACAACGGATGCAATAGGTGTTAACATACATTTTTATTTTTTTTCAATTCTGTCGGCTCGCCTTGCTCTTTGTTTTATGCACACTGCGGTAAAAGAACTGTATTATAGGCAAAAAAAAAATTACATTTCTTGGGCGGTTGGGCTTGGCTGCTCACCCTAAACAAAGCATATATTTTGTTTTTCTTTTTATGAGCCCCTCAACTATGGAGAATTAATGTCTGGATAATTTGCTTTTTAAGTTTCATCGAACAACGTCTCAATCTAAAATCTTCCGGCTACAAATTTTCAGTTCAAATATAGAAAATGTTACCCAGATTACAAACCCTCAAAAATATTGTAACTTTAACATTACCAAATACCAAACATAAGTTCCAGATAACTCCACGTCGGCACCGGGAATGTATATAATGGGATGATGACGCCAATGTAAAGTGACTTCTGCGATGATGAGAGGAAGGTCCAATGTCGCTGATAAGACCCCAGAAGATTAGAGGTCTGTATCCGTTGAGCCATTGAGGCACAAAGACAGGACGATGCACCATCATCACAGCCTGCTAATGGAGAAACGTGTTTACTCATGGCACGTTCACCTCGTGTTAGTCTAGCTTTACCCCCAAGAGCACTAGCTCTCCGGGTCTGTTACTGTCCATGTCTCCGGATAAGGCGATAGGCCCCATCCATCGCGCGTGCTTGACTTGCGTGCATGGACTCTGAGCCTACCACCGTAAGAACTGCTCGTTGCGTGCACCACCGCGGACCGTCGTGCTCGTGCACGTCAACGCCACGAGAGATCTCGCCCAAGAGATCGTGCATGTCAATGCCAGGAGAGAGATCGATCGATCTCCTCACCGACCAGCCAAATTAAAACTCTCCCAGAAATTAATTAAAAACCGTGAAAAGTGCTGGAATAAAGTGAAAAGGCCCGGCCCACGCGTGGATGCATGCAAAGATCGTGTTCGTGCTTGAGTGCAAGTCATATGTTCATCTTTCTTTCAAGGGACGGAGTCATAGGTTTATCTTTCCTTCTGATGACAAGTTGGTCTACCATACAATTCATGCGCCCGTCTCTGCCCTGGTCTTTATCCACATGACAAGTTGGTCTACATGGATTCGGAAATGCCCATCATTGGGTAGTTAGGAAATGCATGCCTTCTCGAGATATTGTATTTAAACAGAACTTTGGCCTGCCATGAAATTCCATGATTGACACTAGGAGACACGAACTGAAATGTTATTAAAATAACTTGAGACTGGAGGCTTAATAACCTGGCTTTTTTTTCCCCTGACATGTCGGTCCCTGAAACAGCGTATATAGTTTGCCCAGGTGGAAAAGCTAGCAGATAAGGGGAATAACCTTTACCTCAAGTCTCCAACGAACTCTCAAGTGACTGTGTCTTGATTCCTTTGTCCCATGTATTTGTCCTCGTTGTCCAAGCACACTTCTTTTCTTTTCTTGCTGAATAATCCGAGTGATGAGAGATCAGAAAGCAAAGTTTTGGTGCGCAGCTGTTGTTTTTTTCATACGCGCCGAGAAGTTGGGCGAGCACACCCACCACTCATATGCTTTATTTTCTACTGTTTTTCATTTTACTTTACTGTGACGACAAGCAAATACGGACCCTCACTTTTCCTAATTTTTAACTGCAATTTTTTCAGCAAACTCAAAAAGTTTATTTTTGCAGTCCTTTTTGAGCGAAGTGTGATACTCGAGTGGATTTGCAGGCACTTTTTTTTTTTACATTGGCAGGAGCACTACCTTTGATTTAAGAAGGATAGAAAGTTTGGACCTGAATTACATAACGATTACATAGTAAAATTCAAAGCTCATGTATCGCTAAGAAATGTGGAAAGTTTCGGAACACTAGACAACAAGAAGTTCTTCTTGTAGTAAAGGATTACCACACGTCTTCCTTCGCATGAGAACATTATTTTGAATGAGCCCAAAGACTTGGTCCGGCCTCAAAGTCGAGTGTTCATAGATCCTTCTGTTTCTTTCTCTCCAAATATACCATGTGGTGTACATAAGAATGGCGGCCACTGATGGATTTGCAGGCACTCGAGCAGCCAAGCTCTCCGCAAAACTTGGTCAATGCAAGTAGTGGTGCACCACCACCAGACAGCAAGATCCTCTTGCAAGAGGCCATGGTGTATAAACTAGAAAGTGATCGCCATTGCCACCATGCATGCATACATACACCACGAATTCGGCACATTCAAAAGTGGATGGATTTGCTCTTTCTTTGGGTCATGAAATTGACAGAGATGCATGTCCGTTTCACCAAAACGTGGAGGAGCCACACACACACTCGCTGTATCTTTCAGAGGCTGCCCATCAATCCACATTCTGCAAGTAAAGGGGAAGCAAACCTCTGCCAAACCTTTGGTTTACTATTGGCAGCAGCACCATGGAGTTGCATTTTTTCTTCTCTGTCTTCTGTTTGGTACACAAAGCACATGCAACACATGCTATGGCCCTCTTAGTTCTTTTACTCCCATTTCGATTTTATTTTATATTTACCATATGGTTATGAACTATAGCAAACAAAAAATAACAGCTAATTAGGGATAGGTAAATGTAAATGGGAGATGAACCGCATGTCATTTTTCTTTCTGTGCTTTGTTTAAAAAAGTAAAGCTCTGACGATATAATGACAAAAGGAAAACGTAATTTTCAGGACGAAGGGTTCCTATTAGCCAGCTGCCACGCACTTGAGCTGAAACTTTCCAGGGCACGAGTCGGCACACCACCAAACAAAGATGAACAGAACACGGCTTCGTTCGCCAACGCCAAGCATGACAAGAGCTAGCTGCCAAGAGATCGGAGCTGCAGGAGCACGAGGGGACGAAAGAAAAAGGAGATTCTCCCCCACATTTGTGCGCTGAAAGACCCAAAACCTGCCTCTGAAATCGCACTTTCCACCTTCCACTTTAGAGAAGTAATTGGTTTTGAGGTCATCATGGCCATGATCAAGGATAACAGTGATGCCTAACTTCGATTTGCGAATCTAAAAGATCTTCAGACCGGTCACCTCAACTGAAACCATGTACCCTCTGACAGACAGAGTAGGAGGGTCAAGGAGATCCTTTCAGGCGGCATCTTTGTTTCTTCAAGACTTCGAAGCAGTGTTGGCTACTCTGAATGCATTGGCAAAGGAGGCGAATGCATCCATGTAATGTACTAAATGTAACAAAACTACAATGGGGGTCAAATGCTTCATGGCCAGAAAAGTGATGAATTGGCAGTAGGAGGATCTCATGTCCAATGCATAGGCCCTGATTGAGATCCAAGAAGTGGGAACCAAAGGCGAGAGCGATGGAGCCCAAAGTCTGCTGACGAGCTGAATAGTCAGTGAAAGCGTGCTCCACAGCACAGCGACACAAACTTGCTCAGATTCCCGTCCCCACGCAACGCGTTCAGTTTCAGAGCTCAGGAAAGGCAGTGCTGATGCTCCTCAGCTCAGTCCACAGAACGAAAGGCATGGATTTGAGACGGCTGATCTGTCTAACCGGTGACCAGAAACACAGTACTGCAAGTCAAAGCAAGTCTCTGTCTGAGTGTCATCCCTGTATGGCAACTGGCTACTGCTGACCAGCGACGGCGCTCTGGCTACTGTCACCTTCTAGAAAACGTTCGCACTTGACTTGGCACAGTATGAGAAGATTCTTTTTTCCTGAAAGATTACAGCATCAGTCCATCAGATGATGACCTGAAGGTGATGAGCCAACATACTTGAGAACGGCCACTGTCCCTTTTGATTATGACATTGGAAACTAGTGCAGAGAACATTTGCAAAGAGTAATTGTTCAGAATCCGAATGTTGCCCCGGTGGGGCTCTCGCATTGCGTGATTCTGCTGGCAAATGAAATGGCATGGTGGTGTTGACGTTGTGCTGCCATCGATCCGCAGAGGAAGCAGCAGCAGCCGTGGTCGGAGGCTACTATACGATACGAAAGTGAGGGGGGGCCTCGTACGGGCCTGGCGGCGCCGTGAGTTCCAGCGCGCGGCTACGATGCGGCGCCTCCTGTGCGCGGCTACCGCCCCCCCCCCCCCCCCCCCCCCCCCCCCCCCCCCCCTCCATGTCGGCATGTCCTTGCTGCAGGAGTCAGATGAGTGGCGGTCTCATGCTAGGGCTTTAGGGGGAGATGACCAATATGAGTGAGACAGGGCTTCGCGATCCGGGCGGCGTGGACGCCGGCGGCGGACGGGCGGGAGGAGCTTGCCATGCTTTTTGCAAATATTCAGATCGCGATTAATCGTCGCGAACCAAGGTGGTTTGTGCGAACATTCGGATCGATCCAATATAAGATTGTTTATATAAATATTCAGATCGCGATTAATAGTCGCGATCTAAAACGAGGTGGTTTTTGCAAGTATTAGGATCTAGGGTGTGTTTAAAAATATTCCAGATCGGCTACATGTCAACCGTGCGTCCAGCGCTCCCTTCCGTTGAGGTCACACATACTGAAGGCGCAACATTTGCAACATACCGGTGATGTGGAGGCTGATGGGATCGCAGCCGCTGAGCGCGGGTATGTTCCTCGCCGCGCATTGCTCCGCCGCCGCCATTGCAGCGGAAGCCGACGGGTTCGCCATACTGAAGGCGGTGGCGGCGGTGTGGTGCTGTGGCCAGAGCACCCGCCCGTCTACTCCGTCTACGCCGGCTGGGACCGTGCCCACCGTGGCCCGACGCCATAGTGATTTCCGTCGCGGTGAGTCATCATTCATTAGTCGGCGCTCTGGCTCTGGCTGTTGTCATCTTCTAGAAAAACGTTCACACTTTACTTGGAACAGTATCAGATTTTTTTTTTCTGAAAGATTACAGTATAAGTGTCTATCTCTATCAGATGATGACCTGAAGGTGATGAGCCGACAGCGTCAGCACGTCACATATTAGATTCAGATTGAACAATACGCCCAGCAGCAACACTTGCAACAGAATTGAGACTGATCATCCGCGGTTAGCAACACACATGAACGCAACGTACGGGGCTGTGCTTCCTTCACTTATTGATATGTCAACAACAGTGTAAGGCCCGATGCTGACGCTGTAGCATCAGGATTGGAGAAGAAACGAATGGTGATGGGCGATTGTGAGGAAAACTCGTAAGGGCAACCGGGTTATTATCGCTGTCGGCAGAAATCCATGCTGAAGTTCAGCATGGACCAATGATCAGAAATATGAGGTGTGTGTGTGTACTTCATGCCTTCACGAGTGAATTCTTGCATGCTTGAAGAACAGGTAGAAGAGGACGGCCGATGACACGAAGAGGGTTAACAGTACCAGCCAGATTTGCCACACTGCAGCAGCCAGGAGAGTGAAAATGAGGCCCAGTAGAGCAAGGACTGTTTACAGAGACACAGACGCGTACCTTTCCATTCAGGAGGGACGTCAAGTTTTGTTATCTCTGCTCCCCATTGATGTGAGGTGGAGATTACAACCCTGCAATATCCAAAGAAAGTATATTATAGTGCATAGCATGATTTGCACTTGCCACCGGGGAAAGGCATGTTGATCATGTTGAGTATGGTGTAGATGCATGTGGAGGAAATGTTTTGCTTGTTCCACTGAAAATCCTAGGCTCCTAGCAACTAGCATATATAATTATCTATCTTAGTCGTGCATACACAAATTCATAACCAATGTTGTGCACCTTTGCTGAAACTGTGAATCATGTCAAATTCCCGGTGCTACAGAAAGACAATTCATTTTTTGTTCTAGATATAGCCAGTGATCGTTGCTAAATAGAGTGCTTAGTAATGCTAACCTATCACTCTAGTGATGTTCGGTTTGTCTGTGTTCTTGCAGCAAAGACGAAGGATTACCTTTCAGTAGGGCAAAATTCAATTGAAGAAATTGGAGAGCCAAGATGAACCTTCTTGCTCCAGTGAGCAACTTCCATCTTCTGTACTTCCACGACACAAAAGTTGCCGTCACAGGTTCCTCTAAATTAAAGGTGAAAAGTATATCCATATTAATGAGACCTCACAACCAAAGGAAAATCCAGCATTGGTGGTCAAATATTAACAGATACAAATTTAGTTAAATGGGACAGCAAATGGATATCCTCCTTTCCTAAAAAAGGAAAAAAAAGCTGGAATCTTGTTTCGATGCAACCGATTGGTTGAGAACATGTTAATAACAGCATAACCATTATACGTTGGCCAGCTAATATGTTCTTTAGTCCATTGGCTAAACTTCAGGTTATGCTGTCACTATTTATCTGAAAAAGGCTGCATCTTCGGAATTTTTTAGGAATATGCAACTCAACATGCAGTAGGTAGCCATGGTTGTTTATCATAATATATATACATTTTAAATAATAAAAACAATGATTTAAGCTCAGCAAAGTCTACAAGAAGCCATCCAATGGGAAATGCAAAAGAAAGGTGAATTGCCAATCTTGGAAAAAATAACCATTACAAGTAGTTTCAAACACTGGCAATACACAATTGTTACTAAAAGCAAAATGCTTGATGGAAATGTGTTGCCAGAATCAATTCAACGGTCAGCATCTCCTTCACTTACAGTGCAAGATACTTCCCATCCAAGCTAACGGAGAGTGTGGAAATGGGCTTAGCTGAAAGTTTTTTGTATCCGATTCTCTTCCAGTTACTTATGTCCACAGCCATAGTCCAAACGTCATGCCCTATTTCAGAGACAAAAAGTTTTATTATAGCTGGCTACTGCTGCTGCAGTTCTTTTAATTTCATTTACAGGATTACCTTTTACAAGTGTGCAGAACAGGAAAGGTTTAGTTCCATCCCTAGAAAAACGGCAGCACTCAATCTTCTCATCCTGTAAACAAACATAAAGAAGAAGAAGAAGATCAGAACAACAGTTGAGTTTTCAACTATCATGATGGAGAAATATAGCAAGTTGTCATAATATACCGGAGATCTTGTCAAATTGACAAGTGGAGACCCCTCATCAACCTTCCATATTCTCGCAGAACCATCAATGGATGTCGAAACTAAAAATTCTGAATCCAAGCTACATGAGAAGGGTAGACGCAGTATATTAGAAAATACGAGTTTAGGCATTTATCTTACAAAGTTATGAATGCAGTAACTCTCTCTTCCAAGCAAGGAACTCTTAAGACAAAGGCTACACTAAAACTACCAAGATACTAGCTAGAAGGCATATTGTGCAAATTGTGCCAGACCGAATCCTATATAATCCATCTCTCAATTCATGCAGGGAATGATATTGTCAATAAAAGCAGCTTCCCCATTTCTTCACCTGATGTCCATGTCACGGAAAGATTTGTGAGCTTTAGGTTCGTCCAAAATCACATTGAGACTTTGCCAATGAAATATTCTGAGGTGTCCATCCTGTCATAGACTCATAGCGAAATACACTTAGGAAGTTTAAATAGAAAATTGAATTTAGTAAACAGAACAAAACATGATTCGAAAAGTAACTCATTGAAGCTATATACTCTTGAACAAAACATATTTCGAAAATTATCAACAGATGAATTATTGTACTTCGAGAAAAAATGGAACTCACACCATATCATTAATACAGTAACAGAAAAGATCACCAATAGAAGTTTATAATAACAAGACAGGATGAGATCATACCTCACCACCAATAGCAAACTTAGCACCATCAGTGCTGAATGTTAAACATTTCTGAGGCCCAACAGATTGGAGAGGTGAAGCTTCTCTTGAAATAAGGTGGACACCAAAATCTCTATAAACCAGCTTGAACACCCTACAAGAGTGACAGAGCATATAAAAAGTCTACAAGAAGCGAAAACCGGTGAAAAAGGTAAGTGATCCTCGTATAACATCAAAGCAAATGTGTTGGTTTCTAGGAGAGGCTCACCTGCACCCTTTGGCGGTGGCGCAGACCAACTCCCGGCCGCCGGGGTGCACGGCGATCGCCCGCGCCATGTCGGCTGCATCCTCGCCCAAGACGACCCTCGCCTGCGAAAGCGAGCATAAGCTCATCGCGCGATCGGAGTATCAGACTGGTCCTCGAGCGGCCGCGTGGGGAAGCAGTCACCGGCTCACCGCTCACCAGGGGCTCGGAGGCGAGGGCGGAGGCCCTGACGTCGAACTCGAGGAGCTCGAGGAGCGGCGGGGACGAGGCCGTGGCGCCGCGGCCGAACGCGACGAGGAGGCGGCTGACGCCGGTCGGCCCGTCATCGTCCCGCCGCCGTATCCACGCCGCGCATGTCACCTTCCCGAGCGCCGCACCCTCGCCGCCGTTCCCCGCCATAGGAGAGCAGCGGTGGACGGTGGCGCCTTGGTGGCCTCAGCGAGGTTTCCGGCGCTGCTCTGCTTTTGTTGGCGCTTGGATTTCTTAGGGAGGAGACGGGACGAGGGAGGCGGCCGGCCGCCGTGGCGCGAGGCGTTGGGCGCGGGCGGAGGAGTCGTGGCGGGGCGGAGTGCGCCACGGAATCGTCGGCCGCATCCACTAGAGATATGCTCGCGCCGGCTGCGCGCCCGCGCTGGCGCAAGCTCACGATTCGAGCACCGCGCGAATCGGCCTGCCGGGCCCGGGCGCTCACGCGTCAGCCTGGCTGGCACGTCGCGTCGCTGTCTTCCCCGCGCAAGGTGAAACCGACCGCGCCATGCGCCCATGCCGGCGTCGCGTCTCGGCACAAGCGTGCGCACGGCTTCGCCGGCGGAAAGGGCTCGTTTTATGCGGATAGGCGTGTGCATCGTCGCCACCGGAGCTCGCTGGAGGCTGGAGACCGTGGCCGGAGGAGACGGTGTCACGGTGAAGCTCTCAAGGCGCTCTCGACCCCGCGGAAGCGGCACCCGCCGAGGAACCGAGGAGTAGCGGCACTGGGTGTGCGCGGCTAGACTGCGTCCGCAATGCTGCCTTCCTGAGTATGTGCCGGGGTTAAATCAGCTGGAACCGGAAGAGAAGGCCGCGCCACCTCGTAGTTGATTGCTGACAGGGCTTATCGCCGCCGTTGGTGAGACGTGCGCGCTGCACAACACAGGTTGCGCGCGTCGTTAGACAGCTCGTTCGCTTGGCTGCTGCGTTCGGCTTCTGGCTGCTGCGGCAGAGAGCTGCTGCGTGCTGCAGCTGCTGCGGCAGAGAGCCGAGCAGCAGCAGCCAGCCGAACGAGGCCAAGCACGCGACGCGATCAGGACATTCTATTGAAAAAAAAAGTATCAGGACAGATTGGAGATGGCACGCTGATGCGTGGAATGAATTCTTTTTATGAGCGACGGCTCCATCAAACTGCATCACTTTTACACAGGATCGAAGACGGAATCGATCACCACACGTGCTCAACATGCATCTGTTCAAAATTGGAGATAGTACAATGATGGGTCGACAAAACTATCTCGTGTTCTCAACTCAAACCAACCTATTTACATATGTTGCATTGTCCCATTGTCGACATGTTTAGAATCCGTTGGAAATTCTTCAACATGTGACAAGGGGCATCCAGTTCATTCCCTTTCTGCTACTGGACTAATGGTATTTAAACTATTAATAAGCCTACGTTACACTGATTTCCTGCTCACTGTTCTGGTAACTTGTGATCAAAGCATTTTCTCAGGGCTGCCCTTATCTCCTTCAGCATCTCATCGATCCCGATATGCCTCCTGTTGAACCAAGGCAATGGGGTTAAACAGAAGGAAGTGACATTAAAACAGGACATGAAAATAAGCAGACATCAAACTTGAACGATATTGATTCCAGGTTTAAGAGATTAGGCAGCCCAGAGGAATCGAACAGCAAATTTATGAACTTTTCGTCAGGAATATGAACTGCTTAAAATTGATAGCAATATAAGCATGCATCTAGTTTTGTAAGGTCAAGAGACATACAATACGCTAGCAGCGACAACAGCTTGAGGTCTTGGATAGTCCCCGAGTTGCTTTTCACCACCTTCAACTGTAGCCTCCGATGAGACCTGATGTTTGCTTACGTGTCCATTTAGATTATCTTTGCTGCCACTTATGTCCTGCCCTTCTTCACAACCAATTGAAGATATTTCTAAAGCCAGTGATGATAGCCTATCATGGGCCTACAAGGAGGGGGCAAAAAGCATCGCCAGTAGTTAAAACACCGACTGTGTCAATATGAAGTCAGATTTTCAGGAGATTACTTCAAACAGAAAATCGCATCCGCGGAATTAGGAAGACAATAGTTTGACTCAAATTAAGGAGTTGAAAGTGAAGTGTACCTTAGGAAGATCAATCTTGTTCAGGACCACAACATAAGGTCGCTCCAGGTATTGGGGGTTATACATCCTTAATTCCTGCAAAAAGATACATGTCAGATCACTGTTCAACACTGCACCTTGACTTGTGAACAAACTATAGACAAATGATTCAATTTTCACTTCCACAAACAAACTTGATATACCCAATTGAAATTTTCAATCCTTTAAATAAGCAAGTTTCATTCTAAGAACCAATATTTCTACTAACTGTCTAGAAGCCTAGTATCCTCATAATCTGAACTGGTCTGCTCTTTCTTTATTCTAACAGCCAGATACTGAGAGCACATTAGTTACACTCCTCGTATTCCCTTGAACTCCTTTCCCCCCCTTAAGCTTACCATATACAAACAAGCAATATGATTCTGCTCCTGACAACATATAAAAATATTTTTCAATGCTAGTCTAACAGATTTAAAGCTATAACTACAGATCATCAGATAAATAGTGAACATTGTAATGCTGAGACAGTGAGACGTGAATGCTAAACAGCAAATGGGAATGGTTGAAAGCAATTAGAAATTACTTCTCTGACAATCTTATAATCATTGACAGGATCATCTGCACCAGCATCGACAACATGGACGATTACTCTAGTTCTCCTTAAATGTCTTAAGAAATTGCGGCCAAGACCCTGAAATTTAATTAAACTGGATGATGAGTCCCAAGGTTATAGCGAGGGGAAGCGGCATGAAACTGCCAAAAAACTGTAACTAGGAACCAACAAAAAACATATAAATAAAAAGCATTACCTTTCCAAGATGAGCACCCTCAATTAGACCTGGCAAGTCTGCCAATGTTGCTTCAGAGGAAAACTGTAAGGCTCCTAAAGCAGGATCTCCACCAAGACGGCCAAGATTTGGCATTAATGTAGTGAATGGATAATCAGCAATGTCTGGTCTTGCGAGTGTAATAGCTGATAGAAGTGTTGACTTTCCAGCATTTGGAAGTCCCTGAAGATGCAATGAAGGCAACTTATAACAACATGAAGACATGCTAAAGAAATAGATTTGAAACAAGCCTCACAATTTGGATAATCACATCTTAAAAATGAAACAGGGAAGACTCTGGTATATGATATATAAATTTTTAACTAAATGATAAAAACATTTCCTGATCCTTAAAACTCGGGATGCATGGATTAGTGAAACGTCATACCACAAGGCCAACATCAGCAACTACCCTTAAGATCAACTCCAAGCTTACTTCCTCACCAGGCTGACCATGAGTTAATACCTGCAGGCAAGGAGGTGATAAAATCACAAAAGATATGATGAAAATTGTCAATAATAGGTATAATCAACTTGATGATGTCTTTTAAAAGTTTAAGCTATCAAAATCTGCCATGTTAACAAAAATGAATGCCAGCAGTTCCGTGTTCAGTAAAGAATCTATAGTTGATTCCTGACTGTTAAAATTACCAGCAACTTTAACATCTTCTTCCCATGATCAGTCATCAACCAGTAAAGTGCAGTTTGTGGAAGTTTAGATCAATTTGTGCATCGGCAAATATGACATCACAGACATGCAAGCGACTGGACATTTGCAAAGTGTATGCAAAGCTTAAGAGGAGGCAGTCAACTAGACTGGAGACCAGACTTTGCTATCTGATGGGCAGATTGTACAAGTACAGACACATCTTTTTTCCTAATCCTTCCCCCAACTTAAAAGATCCAATAAGAGCAATACAAGTGGCACAACCCTGAAGCTAACCGTAAGTGACACAACTTACTTTGTCACTAGCATCACGCATGATGTTTGGGGATAAAGTCATGGCTTTCCTCCTCCTGTACTCAGGCACATCTATCAAGCTGATCTGCAAAATAAGTAAATAAATGTATTACACATGTAAAACCATAATATCAATCCAGCATATGTATTGTATCAAACAAAGGGAATAATCATAATGAAAGAAAGGGGCCATTTTCTTTTTTTTCCCTTTTTTCTTAAAGTAAGCCAGTCCTAAGCGGTTTAAATTATTTACACAGAATAATCAGTACATGAAGGAATAGGCATAATTGCTGGAAGCAGCTGTCTGAAAGGAAATCAAGCACACCTAAGTTCGCAGTTAGTCTGTCACCCATTTAAACATTTATAGTACAATATCAAAATCAAGTTATGGATCTGTCATACTAGGCTGCAGTGCTGCACTTTCATTGCATATGTCCAAACAGTACAGCTGCATCTCAAAACGTCGGGGTAACCGTGATTCTTACCGCACACTTTACACCTTTGACATTTGTGCTTAAAGTAATGTGGCAAAATTAACATGATGGTGAAATGCTTACTAAAAGGGTTAAATGAATTAGGGACCGAATGAAATGAGTTTGGGATTAGGAATGCACATTTCTTCTTGCATCAGGGGGTCAAAATAGTCAATAAGTAAAAACTCACCCCGCCCTGTCCACCTCTAGCGACGAGCACTTCATCGCCAGGATGAGCCAAATCAGCAAGAACAGTCCCCTTCTTGCGCTTCACAACAGTTCCTGCAATTCGATGCCAAGGCATTGATTATGGACCTACCCTCACACACTAGAATTCCAAAAATGCTCTGAATTCACAGCACCGAATCCACAAACCTACAGGCACGGGTATCCTGAGCGTCTCCCCGGCGAACCCGCTGTGCATCCTCGAGCTCAGCGTGCCACCGGCGGCGCCCACGTTCCCGCCCCTCTTGGCGCAGTACCGCGCCTTCTCGTGGAACCGCAGCAGCGTCTCCTCGGCCTCGTCGGCGTACACCACGACGTCGCCGCCGTGCCCGCCCGTGGGCAGCGCCACCGACCCGTCGTAGTTCCGCTTGTACGACACCTTCTTGCTCTTCTTCTCGCCCCTGTTGAACCTGCCGCGGGGCTTGGCGGCGTCGGTCGAGGGGGCAGGCGGCATGGCGAGCACGGCGCCGTGCCCGCCGTCGCCCGCGCGGACCGTGACCACAGCGTGGTCGAAGTACTTGTGCGCCTCCTTCGCCAGCGACGCCGGCGTAGGAGGAGCGGCGGCGCGCGTGGTCGGAGCGGCCTCCTTGACCCGTGCCGCCCGGCACGTGACCGCGAACGGCGTGCGCTTCCTCGCAAGGCCGGGGAGGGGAACGAGGCAAGAGCTATCCGAGATGGCGTGGTGATGCTGGGTGGCCGCGCGGAGAGGGTGGGAGGGGAGGCGGGGATGGAGAAGAAGCGCCATGGTGGTGTTGCCGGCTTGCCGCGGCGTGGCTGCAGTGGCACCTGCGCGGGGCTGGAGATAACTGATAAGCAAGTTGCGGCGCAGCATCCGCCGTTGGACTGCTACCAGGAACACATCGCGGCCGTCGGTTGCGTACTCTTGAATTATTTCATCTTTGTTGGAGCAACTGCAGCAAACTGGCTGGATGTATGTACATGGTTGCTGCTGAAAAATCTGCTCCTGACTCATCGAGGCCACTGAACTTGTAATAATATCACAAATGCGGATTTTTGAGCATAAACGGTTACTACCTGGTCAAGTGCTGGGCTTACCAAGGAGGATGTAGCGTTAGGTCAAGCTGCCTGTGGCACACCGGAGTTAGAGATCCTTTAGTTTTCCCCATGTTAAGCCATTTATGTTTGAGTTTGTATTTTAAATTATTTCTATGTAATATCAATCCTTAAGGGGCGTTTGGATACCGGGGGCTAAACTTTAGCCCTGTCACATCGAATTTCGGATGCTAATTAGAAGGACTAAACATGAGCTAATTACAAAACTAATAGCAGAACCCCTAGGCTAAATCGCAAGACGAATCTATTAAGCCTAATTAATCCATCGTTAACGAATGGTTACTGTAGCACCATATTATCAAATCATGGACTAATTAGGTTTAATAGATTCGTCTCGCGATTTAGCCCAGTGGTTGTGCAATTAGTTTTGTAATTAGACTATATTTAATACTCCTAATTAGTGTCAAACATCCGATGTGACAGGAGCTAAAGTTTAGCCCCTGTCTCCCAAACACCCCCTAAAACTCGCATGGCTAATTTTCAAAAAAAAAGAGAGAATAATATCGCAAGTGAACTTATCACTTAACTGTAAGTCATTAACCAGTGAAAAAGAACCAACACTACTTACAGATTACCCAAGATCATGCACTTTGAATCATGGCAAATTGGCAACTGAAAGTTCTGTATCGAACACAATCTTTTCTTGACTATAGACCATGTAGATGTATAGTACGGACTTGAAGCTGTGGCGTGTTCCTTCAACAGCACAAATTAATAGTGACAACCACCAGTTCATCAAGCTACATAATTCATTCGGCTCCATAGATGAAATGATGAATATCATCAAGAACTAAACATACAAGAAATGCGCACTCTTCAACCCCGAACACAAGTCTTATCTACTCTAATCACAACTCTATGAGGCCTTTGATGCAGTAGGTGCCCACAAGGAACCAGCCAGTCATCACAGCGGCGAAAGCAGCAAGGCCAATCAGGAATGTCATGCCGCCGAGGAGGGTACCGGCGGAGAGCACGACCGCGAACGGCAAGAAAATCTTCACCGCAGATGCCGTGCTCACCCAGCGGCCTCGTAAGAACATCACAGCAGCTAGGCTGACCACATTCCATTTGTCGTGGCCGGAGTAAAACAGTCGGTTCAGATTGTTCACGACAAAGGAGTGACAGTTGCAGGTGAATAGGTTGTAGTTCCTGTTCTGAAACTCCTGCGTGCCTTTCTTCAACGCACCGTCCCATGTGGCACCTCCTTCAGGTTCAAGAAGCTTATAGCACTGCAGATTCCAAAAGATCAATATTCAGTAAGCACTAGCATGATTCAAGCATTCACCACTTCAAAATGTTACAAACAGTGACAAGTCATTGACAGAAGCACAAACCGCAGGGCGCGGGGTATTACCTCATCACAATTTACTTGAATGTAGCGTGCAACAGCTCCGAATGCAAAGTTGTCAACTGATATAAAATTTGGACCAGCGAAGTCCAGAATCACACCATCTTCTCTGCAGATACCAATGTGACCGATAAATGGCACCAACCATGTGATGAAGGGTATTGGAGTCCATACGATGCAACAAGGAAATCGGGCTCTTCTTGGGTCGATCTGACCAAGCTGGCTTCTCTGATCTTCCATCAGATCACTGTAAGTTCAAGCTTTTGATCAACAGGTGGAGAGAATTTGTGCAAAAGAATGATGAAGGGAAAACTGTTGAGCACTCCACAGAAACAAGTGAGCATGCATGTGGTCAGTTAACACAAAAAGAATGCACAGAGATGCATGATGGAAATTCACTAGTTAGAAGTATAGCGATACCTGAACACAAGTGAGCATGCATGTGGTCAGTTAACACAAAAAGAATGTATACAGGATTTGAAAGGTAATGAACAACTTAAATCCACTTGCAGAATGAGGCTCGCACATAAAGTGACTAGAACGATGCTCTACCTGTTCAGGAACAAGGTGTTTCCCCAACCCCAAAAGGAGCCATCCAACTGATCATTACAGATAGAATCGTCGCAACCAATGGAAAGAGAAAACGCGACGTTCTAGAAGGTGATGCAGACATCGTCTAACTCAGCAATTCAGCAAAAAATCACTATAAATCTAATCGATTGCAGGCTCAGCTTGACGAAATATTAAAAGGGGGCCGGCGACCGAGCAGGTGAGGGAGAGAAGGACCTTGGACCTCACCAGCAGTCGTCGGCCAATCGTCGCCGGCGCTGAGGATGTGTCGTTCGACAAAGGAGAAGACCGGATCTGTAACCCGTCCGCCGCAGCAACGGCAGCTAACTCGCCGCCCGCGGCAACTCACGGTCCCTCGTCGTCCCCACCTCTCGCCGGCAGCTCTCGGTGCCCTGAGCCGCGAGCTCGTCGTGAATGGGGGGATTGGAATGGAGAGGATTCAGGATCGGAACTGGAAGATAGAAAATTGGGCTGGGCCCTATTGTCTGTAGATGGGCCAAGTTTGATGCCTGGGCTCTGTCTGGGCCACTGACTGAATCACTTATGATGTTGTAACTGAATGGTGGCCATTGAAAAGTTTCCTTGGCGGCCGCGCGCGCCCCCGACCGACTCGGAGTCCAAACCGAGTCGCAGTCGCAGCCCCCGCCGTCGTCGGACTCGCCCGCCCGCCGACCACCGACATCACCTCTCCTCCCCTCCCCTCCCCCGGCTACAAATACCCACGCATTCCTCTTCCCGAGGTACTTCTTGCCAGCCTCGATCCGCCGCGCAAAAGAAACCAAGAACTCGCGCCGCGCTCCAGCAATCAACAAACAATCCGCCGCGACAAGAGAAACCAAGAAGTCGCGCCGCGCTCCAGCCATCAATCCGCCGCGAGGATAGAAGCCGAGAACTCGCGCCCGCGGTCGGCGACGTTCGATCCCTCGGCTCGACCAGCTCCGGCCTCGCCGCGCTCGTCCCGTCCCGTCGTCCGCGCGCCGTTCTTGGGAGGAGTTCTTGCCCGGGCGGGAGGAGATGGGGAGGAAGTCGGCGCCGATTGGCAGCCGGTACGGCCGCGTGTGCGAGGAGCTGCTGGAGATGGGCGCCCGGGTCGCCGTGCGGTCCTACGGGCACTGCCCCCAGACGGGGCGCATGTACTACAAGCCCCCCTCGACTCCGGCCACCGGCACCGCCGACGGCAGCCGGAACGGGGAGGAGTCCGCGTCCAGAGAGGCCGGAGCATCGGCGGCGGCCGCGAGGAGGCAGCAGCAGCAGGCGGCGGCCAAGGTGGAGTTTCACGCCTCGGAGTTCATCTTGTACGGCGGCGGGAAGGAAGAACCGAGACATTGCTCGAGATGAAGAGTGGGTTTTGGCGTCCGCATGATCCGATCAGTTCTTGTCTTTGATTCATTCTTTCCTTTGTTCTTTGATTCGGCGATACGAGAAGTTTTTCCGACTCCCTCGATTCTGTGCCGAGGGAGTTGAGAATTGAGGTTGAACTAATGTTCTTGATTGATTGAACTGAAACTAGTCAGAGAACGTAATCTATCATCTCGAGAATTTTGCTTGGCCTAGTTCCAGTGCTAATTTAATTTCAGAATCTATCGGGCTTGTGCTTGTGTGAAATTGTTCGCGTTATGATCACTGATAGTTGGGTCCTTGTTTGGTTTCTAGATGAAGCTTTCATGGTGACGATCTGTGGTAAATGTTGCCAATTCTTGGATGTTTTGATTATGTCTCAAGTTCTCAACAAGGCAACAATAACTGTCGACAAACGTCAGCGATATAGTACAGGACAAAAGTTTGGAAAAGTTTCTGACCAAGTTTAATTTATGCTCGACGGAACCATCGAATTGATTGAACTGAAACTGTTCTGACTTTTGAGAAGGCAAAATAGTCCATGAATTTTCCACAAAAAGAAGGATATGCCATCAGAAAACACTCTTGCAACCCTTGATATTTTCGCTGGCTGTGGAGGTTTATCTGAAGGATTGCAGCTAGCTGGTATGCATTTGTCATGCAGATTTTGATGTTAGTTCATCGGAACACCTTGAGTACCAGTTGTTTACTTTCTGATCATAAATTCTGTAGGAGCATCACAAACAAACTGGGCAGTTGAGTATGAAGAGCCTGCTGGGGAAGCATTTGGTGAAAATCACCCAGAAGCAGCAGTATTTGCGGAGAACTGTAATGTGATTTTGAAGTATGCAAAATTCTTTCTTATGAATATGATTATTGATGCATATCGTATCTTTGACTCATTTCTGAGTATTGTCATGCAGGGCAGTAATGGATAAGTGTGGTGATGCTGATGATTGCATCTCTACTTCTGAGGCTGCCGAACGGGCATCAAAACTTTCTGATGAGAAGGCCAAGAACCTGCCTGTGCCTGGTGAAGTATACTTCATCAACTTTACTTTGTAGTTCAAATTTCAGCCGAAATTTTGCGAAATTCAGTGTTTTCGATGGGGCTGAATTTTCACAAAACGAAATCCTATCCCTAGGCGTGAGATAGCCGGCTAATTTGTTTTTTTCTTGGTTGATTGACATCCTAATGTTTAGTTTCTAGTATTAAATAAAAAATTGTAGGGCATTGATATAATATAGAGGCAGGGAGTAGCTGGTTTTTAAATCTAAATTAAATTAATATAGGTTACAATTGATCTGAAGCATTCGTGCCGGATAGTACTGCACTACGTGCTTTGTATGAAATGGTGGTTGAAAATTTGTGTTTGGAATTTGATCAGAAAGTTTAGAATTATAAATGCAGAAGGAAGAGGAACATAAACCCTTATCTAGCCCTCACTTCTTTTCACACCTCTCCTTGGACCCGAGCCTAACTGAAGCATATAGGCTCCAAATTTGAGCTATTTTGAGCCTAACTAGAGAGAGAGCGACTGGAGGATTCCACGCTGTGCGAAGGAAGATGTCCTGTTCGTGCTAGTGCCCAGCACTGGGAGGAGTCGGAGGGCACACGCCGCCGACGTTGTTCCCGTAGGTGCAGTTGGACGGCTGCGCTGAGGAGTCGGTGCCTGTGAACTCCACCGCAACGACGACATGATACAGCGCCGCGACGGAGCCGCCGCCCTGGGTCGCCACCGGCCGCGCCGCCGTGCCAACGACACCGCCGGAGGCGAGGACGGCAAGGACAAGAACCGCAGCGGCAAGCGCCGAAGACCTCGTCATCGACGATGGGTCCCCCAGCTACTGCTGTACCAATCGATCGGAAGCACCTTGGTAGCTTAAGCGCGCTGCCGCTGTCAGGGCGTTCATCTGAAGCTGTTTGTTGCAGCGTGTATGCAAGCGTTTAAATACACCCACGGGCATGGCTAGATGGAGAGACGTTTGGCGTTGGCATTTGACCTTGGAACGCTGGTGATCAGCTCGTCTTCCATGCGAGAAAAACTGGCGTTGGCTCTGGAATTGGAGCGCGCATTATTCGGCAGATTCAGACTTGCAGTCTGCATGCACCCGACAATTCAGTTTTTTCAGTCGAGGAAGCAACAAGGAGGCTAAATGCATTCTAATTCCTTTTTGACCTTTTTCGACGTGTCAACCTGAAAACTCTCTTTCTCTCTCTCATCGTTGTGCGCATGCTTGACTGTTGGACGAGAAGCTGGAAGCACTTTGGAAGGCAGGGAGCACTTGCTGCAGAGCTCGGCGAAACTGGCCACCGGAGCTCAGGGTCAGGGACGTGGCTGCAGCTCAGAGCTCGCCTTGGCGACTTGGCGCATGGGAAGGGAGAGGCGCACGGATCATGGGACGGGCCTAACACGCGAGCCCTTTCGCCTTTCGGCTCTGGCTCCAGGCCACCGTCGGCGCTGGAACACGCACGTGGACCGACGCACCCATGCGCACCCGGCCCGCACGGGCGCCGATGAAATGGGGCAGCGGTGAGGCCTGAGGATTACGGCAACCGTCGTCGGCGCCGGAACACGCGCCACGCACGCCGCACGGGCGCCCGCGCGGTGCGCGTGTGCTCTGGGCTCTGGCTGGCGGATGGGGTGTGCGTGTGCGCGACCGTGAGGAAATCGGGCGGCGGTGAAGGGAGGCCGGAGAGGGCGACATGTTTGGAGATTGTTTCCTACAAAATTCCTGCATTCTGAACGTGTCCTTGCATAAACTGTAAAGTGGCAGCATTCTTGCATCAAAACAGGTATCGACTCGCATCAGAACTTTTGCATAGACATGTTCCGTCGTTGGCGAGGAGGCCCAGGACAGGGAGCAACCCAAAACTCTTTCAGAAAAAAAGGGAATAAAAATAAATAAGAGAAAAAGGAATGCTGTTCTGAAAATTTTAAAAAGGTAAACAAACCACTATATCATCCTGGGGGAGAAAGAAAGCTCGTAAAAGCACTATATACGCTGGCCAATTGCAAGCACAAAACTCTCTGCAAGGCAATGCACATGACTTCACGCGAAATGCTCGGCGCACTTGCATATTCAGCTAATCTTCCGGAGCTCCCTGAGTCTGCTAGTGATGTCGCGGATCAGCTCCTCGCCTGCCTTGCCATTTCTCAGCGAGTTCACGCTGTGCTCCAGGAAGCTCCGGTCTGCTTCCAGCGCCATTAGCCTTTCACTGACATCAGAGATCTCGTGTTCCAATGAAACCAGGTCATTTTCACCGACCATGGCATGGTACTGTCCTTTGGAAGAAGCTGGAAGGCAAGATAACTGCATGCCATAGGACCCTCGTTAGGCACGTCAATGCCGCAGATGTGACCCACCAAAACGTCATCTTCAAAGGATCCGCGCTGGTCAGTCAGCACAACGCAGAGGTGACCATCAGCCGTGAGCACAGGGAACTCCGGCGGCGCCTCTGGCAAGCCCGCCTCCTTGAAGCCGTCGAACCCCCAGAGCTCTCTGGTAGAGAACTTCCACTCTTCCTTCCAACGCCCGTGAGGCGGTTGCAGAGTCCACATCGTCACCGAGTCATCCCCATATTCAGTGGCGCAATCGATGCAGATGAACCAGATGGAGGAGTCCCCACTGCAGCCCATGATCCGGGTTAGATTCGTCGGTTCATCCCTCAACCTCAGAGTCTCAGCCACGTCAAGCTTGCACCCACCCGGCGACCCGATGAAGCCGAAATCCACACTAGAGTTGCAGTCGCTGGTGGTTCTGTGCAGGTCGCAGTACACGAGGCCTTGCGCGAGATCGGCCCAGAAACCCTTGCCTTGGAAAGAGAAGGCCGTGGTCGCCATGAACGGTTCCCGGATCTCCCCACGCGGAAAGCGCCTCCCCTTTATCTGCCACGGACACGCTGAGTTCGCCGCCCATGCCGCCGGAGGGAACACGCAGAGAACGGGCGGCAGCTCATTTGTCAGCTCACGAGCCATGAGGAGCAGCTCGCAAGCGCCGCCAACGGTGCGATTGGGGACGGGCTGCAACGACGCACCAGTGGCCTGGTAGAGATCTGGAAGGTAGTTGATCATGGAGAGTGACGCGTCGATGTTGTCGTAGACGAGGAAGTAGAAGAGGTCGTCGTCACGGCACTCGCGGCGGAAGCTGAGCGCGATGACGATGATGCCCTGCTGCTCGGCCATCAGGATGCGGCCCACGGCATACATCTCGGGGCTCTCCTTGCGGCTGGCGCCAGCAGGCTCATCAGGCTCCGAGTCGTCGAACCTCCGGAGAGCCTCGTCGCTCATGCGGATGGCCAGGGAGGAGGTGACGAGCGGGCCGTCGCCGAGGCGCACGTAGAGCGTGAGGCCTTGCACCGCCCCCTCGATGGACTTCCCGCATCCGTAAGCCTTCTTGCTTGCGCACTCGATCCTACTCCACCCGTGCCCTGGCTCGCCGGTAAGTGGCTCCAGATCCACGCTGCCGTTCACCACGTAGATAGGAGGAGCGGAAGGCCGGGCCGCGACCATGGCTGGCGCCGCGCTAGCTGGTGGTGGAGGATCGAGGAAAAGGGAGGGGAATAGGGCTAGATCGATCGGTGTTGTTGATTTGAGGAGATCAGATATGCAGATGCATGCAACTTCCTTGTGGGAAGCATGGCTAGTGCTAGTGGCAGCGGAGGCGCGTGTTAGTGATGGATCATGGCACCCTCCGCACCAGTGGTGGGAGCGGGTCGTTGGGCTTCATCTTGCTGATGAAGGAGATGGCGATCTGGAGCATCTTCTAGAACTCGGTGAGGCTCTGCACGATGATGAGGCGCACGTCACCGTTGAGGTCCTTGCAGCTGACGGTGCAGGACGACACGTCGGTGAAGGAGCGCGACGCCAGCGTCTTGGCCACCTCGTGGTTCCCGGACCGCAGCGCCGCCGAGGCGCCGTAGAGCTTCTGCATGGCGCTGCTCATGGTGACGCTGCAGTTGCCGAGGCACTTGCGGAAGTCGGGCACGCCGGTGTTGAACCCCGGGAGCTTGCCCTCGAAGATGGACACCGCCACCGCGCCGGCCTCCGACGCCGCCTGCAGGGCCACCGCCACCAGCGCCTTCACGTCCACCTGACCCGGGGCGCCCGCGATGCTGGCGCCCTGCCCCGGCGCCGCCGACGCGATCGCGTTCTGGATGTCGAGGAGACGCTGCCCCAGCTCCCCCACGCAGAGCTCCGGGAAGGGACCCGTCATGCAGGTCGCCACGATCGGGCTCGCGCCGGGCGACACGCTCTCGGCGCCGGCGGCGTGGTGGAGGGCGGAGACGCAGAGGAACAGGACGAGCAGGGACGTGCCCGTGGACGCCGCACGATCTTCACCTCGCTCGAGCGATCTCTTCTTTTCCTGCCCGTGCTAGCAGAGACTTGTGCAGCAGCAGCACTCCACCGCACGCGCAGATATATGCGTCGACGGATCACTCAGGGAGTGGCTCGCGGTGTTCGCCGTCGACGGTGTGGTCGGGAGGCTTTTCCGACGATGGGGATGCATGGATGCGCACGCACGCGCATGGGAGGCCGCGCGAGAGCACAGGAATCGGGTCGCGCTCTGCAGCATTCCCGGGCGTTTCCTATTGTTTTCTTGGTTTGCATGCCATTGCGTGGTCTGAATGTCTCCTACCCCCTTGCCGTGTGCTATGCACCAACACACGGGAAGTCCCGACGTGCATCTGACTACGCGATCAGCGGCGGCGGGGAGAACTGGAGTTCGCTGACCGTTAACGAGAAGGCCACCTGGTACCTGGAGAAGACCAGGGAATAACAGCACATTCTCTCTATTTCTGCAGTGTCCTGCTCTGGTTTTTTTAAGGGTACAAGGACCTGCTACCTGAATCATACACGTACATGCGTGCACGTCTAAAGGAAGGGATTGGAGATTCAGTGTGCCGGAAACACGCAGTACTGAACAGCTGAGCATAAAACTTGGGTGTTGTAAGCTGTAACCCGTGAAAGAACACACAATGCAGGCGCAAAAGAAACGTTGCTTAGGTGAGTTACGTCGCGTTGATGGCGTGATGCTAAATGAAAGAGCTTGGTTGGCTCCAGCTAGTCCAGGTTGGCAATGACAAAAAAAAAAGTGAGATTAGTAACGCGATGCAAAAATCGTGTATGACTTCTGCAAAATGGATGGTATCATCGGAAGATGATAGCTGGCATCGAACTCTTTTTTTTTCCTGAAAATGTACTTACCTGAAACATTTACTTATGGAACATTAGGAATACAATACCTTTGAAAGTCGTGCGTGGTTGATGCAAAAATGATATAATAAAAAATTGATAGCTGTCAGTAGTGATATATCATCGAAGATTGCGTGCGTATTTGATTACTAGTAACATATTTGAGGCCCTGTTTGGACGACTCTAGCTCCTGTCACATCGAATATTTATGTACTAATTAGAAATATTAAACATAGTCTAATTATAAAACTATAATTATACAGATGGAAGCTAATTCATGAGATGAATCTATTAAGCCTAATTAGTATATGATTTGATAATATGGTGCTACAATAATTATTCACTAATGATAGATTACTTAGGCTTAATAGATTCGCCTCATGAATTAGTGTAGGAGTTCTGCAATTAGTTTTATAATTAGCTCATGTTTAGTCCTTCTAATTAGCATGCAAATATCCGATGTGACAAGGCTAAACTTTAACCTCTGGTATCCAAACACCCCCTGACTTGTTAAACCGAACATGGCAAGATGGATGATTCTTTTTGATACTAGTATTGGTCTCTACTACTCCCTCCGTTTTTAAATATATGACGCAGTTGACTTTTTTCATTTGTTTGACTATTTGTCTTTTTCTACAACTATTTTTGCAAATAGATAAACCTACGAGTTAAATCTAAAGTATATTTGATAATAGATATAATGATACATATTTTATTTTAGTCTACAAATATTTTTGCAAATAGATAAACCTACGAGTTAAATCTAAAGTATATTTGATAATAGATATAATAATACATATTTTATTTTAGTTAACTACCTTATTATCTATTGGTAGTTAAAGTTGAAAAAGTTGAAGTAAAAAAATTTAGCGGCGTTATATATTTAAAAATGGAGAAAGTATGTACGTCGTGACGTGTTGTCTTATTGTCCTAGCTGCCGTTGACAACGACCCAGGCATGTTGCCTCCACCAGCAGTTGGGCACAGACGTTGCTCGGCAAAGCTAACAAAATTCCAGAAAATCTACAAATCAGCAACGACCCCGCTGCTGAAAGGATTGGGAGATGAAGTTGAATGGGATTAGCATTTAGTATATCTTTAATTAGTGTTTTTTCCTTCCGATGACAGGGAGATCAATTAGCACTTGAGCAACACTCCGTACTGATGTTTACATGCACATTTATTTTGGGATGAAAGAAATTGAACACACACACATCTCTCTTACCGATCCTGACATGGCTTACCAATCCTCACATGACATCACATCACAATAACCCCCGTCACCATACAAAATAAAACAAACACAGTCTTCGGACATGTAATAATTCACCATGCATGCAAACGACTCCACACAGTTGATGATCGATCAGCGGCCCATCCCCTGTTCCGCCGGCGCGTACATGGCTTTTCCGGCGCCGGCGCCGCGCTGGGCGTTGAGGTCCCATCCGAGTTTGGGGTCGAAGCCGCGGGCCTTGAGCTCGGTGTACTGCTGGCAGAGCGCGCAGGGCTCGCAGCAGAAGTGGACGCAGCAGTCGCAGCAGGGGTTCTCCGGGAGGCCGAACTGGGCGCGCATCTTGGAGCGGTACGTGCAGGAGTAGATCCAGTGGCACCCCGTGAGGGAGGCCAGCAGCGCGTACAGCGTCCCGCTCGCCCCGCACGACGTCGCGCCCCGGTCCACGATCTCGGCGACGCGCCCGAACGTGATGCACGGGCACCAGCACGTCAGGCAGCACAGCCCGCAGTCGTCGAAGCAGTCGCAGAGCCCCGAGGACCACTGGCTGGTGGCGTTGCCGGTCGCCGGCGCCGCCTCGCTGGACTTCGCCGGATACATCGTCTCGGTCGATCGCTGGGGTGTGGAGCGAGCTGGCGTTGCTTGTAACAGCTAGCTAGCACACCACGTACAGAGCTGCAGTCGTGTCTTCTTGCTCGGTGCCAAGTCGCGTTTGCGCTTGCCGTTGCTGGCCGGGGATGAAGGAGCGAGCTAGCCGTGGTGCTCTTATATAGGGGCCGGTGGCGAGCAAGTGGCGCATCGGTCTCATCCCGTTGCCATGCAATGCGCGTCGCGAGCCCCGCCGGTTCCGTGGGGTGAATGCATGCGCTCGGACTCTTGGCTCTTTGGGGGCCGCACAAAAATTTCCTCTCCATCTTCGCCTGCTTCTTGTCCAGTTGCGCGTATGCTCGTTCGTCGTTCGGCTACTCTTCTTCCCTCGTTTTTGCCCAGCTCAATGAGGGCCTATAGAGATATTTTTCTTTCCATTAAATTCCAGGTCCAGAGAAACCGTATTGTGTTACAGTATGTTTCTTTTTCCAAGCCCAGCGAGAGACTGTATTGTATTACAGTATTGTATTAGCAGCCTAGCGGCAGCAACTGCTGAGCACCGGTGCTCCAGTGGCTGTTAGTTTGCTGTAGCTGCTGCAGCAGCAGCTTGCCGAGCAGGCTAATATAAAGTCAGAAGCACCATGCATCCAATTGTACGAAATCCGTAGACTAATAGCAAATGTGACCACAACTCGAGCCCTACTACACCGACGGGAAGGAGACGGGCACGGCGCGAAACCGACCTCAACTCGCCGATCGGAGAAGCGAACGGAGATTCACGCGGATCGTGGGGCTCGTGGAGGGTAGAGATAAAGAACGCGTGGGCTCGTTGCACCTTCGTCCACACATGATATGCTTGTCTGAATTCTGAAGACAATCTGGTCTATGTCTGTCCATGCAATTTTGACCTGTTCATCTTCAGTCCTCGCTGCACAGTAACGATAACGCCTGACCGAATTTGTCTTCACAATGGGTTTCAAGTGACAGTATAAATCACCTCGACGCAGCTGTAATAAGCTCACCACTGTGAGCATTGTTGCTCTGACCAGATATATACCACCCTGCAGCAGCTCAATCTCTGTCGCGCCGTATCAGGAACTAACCGGAACGACGATGGCAACGACGGCTAATCTGAATCCCACAACGCCGCTTCTTACATGCCTCCTGCAGCATTTCATCGCCGAGAGCAGCTTCTTCTGCAGGTGGCGATTCTCGGAGGCAGCCCCGTCGGAGACCAAGCCACAAGCCGGTGCGAGCTCGGTACCGCGGCGAATGGCGTGAGCGCCTCTGGCCTGCAGTCAGATATCACTGCGGAGCCTACGGGAGCAAATGGGCATGCGGAGGGTTTGTGCGTCAGATGGGTGGGGTTATGCACTTCCTCGCGGGGGCGGCGGAACGGCGGTGGAAGAGGTGGAGAGCAGGACCCCATCTGAACCAGGGGGCTATATGAAAATAATAAGGGGTATTTTGCAAAAACTTGGATCGCGACCAATAATCGCGATCCAAATTGGGGGTTAAATGAAAATAGTAGGGTACTTTGCAAAACGTTGGATCGCGATTATTTAATCGCGATCCAGGGGTTATTTGTAAGTTCCCGATCGGCGATTCCTGTCGTCCGCGGCTTCGCCGGAGCTCCGCTTCACGCCGGGCCTCCCTTCCCTTGGGGTCCCTCTTCTTCCTCCTGCGTGTATCGCATCGCAGTATCTTGCACGGAGCAAACGCTTTCCGAAGCTCCAGCAAGGGGCGGTGTGTGACTGCGCCTCTGGCTTGGTGTACGACGGCGCCGCACTCCGGCGGCCGTTCCTCGCTTCCAAATGTCACCGTCGAATCGCCGGCGGCGTGGTCCAACACCCCATTCCGGTCGACGCGGTTGCTGTCCACTGCCTCCTGCAGTGTGTCTGTGCAGTGAATTTTGAGGAATTTGCAGGGCCAGGAAAAGTAATCAAGAACGGGGATAACTGGATCTCAATGTGGGTCAATCGTCACCTCACCATTCCCGTCAGAACTCAACGGCACTTGTTAACCCTCACCATAATGTCAGTCAGCAACCGGGCGCCTCCATGTCAGATCGATCATTCGAGCATCGCTAGCCATCATCAGGTCTCGTCGTCTCACCGGCTCTACCTCCACCGTCAGCGTCTGACGTCACTGTCACACCGGCACAGGTCAGAGTGACCTGAAAGAAGATGCTTGCTGCAGCAGAGGGATGCAGACATCAAAAGCATCGGAGGACGAGATGGCCGGCGAGCGAAACGGGACCGCGCGTGGGCACCGAGTGGACCGGCGGAGCGCGCGAGCTCCTAGCTACCACCGCGCCGCCGCTGAACCAGGGGGAGAACGGCCGATCTGAACCAGGAGGGCTATATGAAAGCTGTAGGGGGGTGTTTTGCAAATAATCGGATCGCGATTCAAAATAGGAAGTTAAATGAAAATATTATGGGGTATTTCGTAAATAATCGGATCGCGATCGATAATCGTGATCAAAACTGGAGTTTAAATGCAAATATTCGGGGGCTTTTTGCAAATAATTGGATAGCGATCCAATCTAGGAGGCTTTTCCTCCACAGCGGCTCGTCGGAGCGCCGGGCGTCCCTCTTCCCTTGGGTGCCTCTTCTTCCTCCTTCCTGTGTTGCAGTCGCAGAAACCCCAACTTTACCGCAAAGGGTTCCCGGAGCCCCTCTGACTTGTTCGTGCTGACGGAACGCCGCCTCTAACTTACACCGCGCGCGGGTCGCCGGAGCGGCACGTACGGCGCCGCCGCACTCCGGCCGTTCCTGCTTCTAAATGCATTCGTGAAATCTCCGGCGGCATGGTCCACCACGTTATGGTAGACCGTAGACGCAGTTTGCAGTTGCTGGCAAAGTGCAGAGAATTTCAGGCAGGGAGCTTCAGGACCGTCACAAATTCAGAGCAAGAAACTGAAGAAAAAAATTGGCCCTGCAGCCATACATGTGTGTTATGTGATCAGCAAGACGAAACCGCTCTGCACCTGGTTGCAAATTGCTGTTATGCAAAGGAGGTGTGGTACAGGATGTCAACATGGGTTGGCGTTGCAGCTATCTCCATCAACACAAATGTGTCGGACATTAAACAGTGGTGGGAGACTAACATGCAGGCCTTCAACACAAAGCAAAAGAGATCGCTGGCTGCTATTTTGATGTACACCGCTTGGCATTTGTGGAAAGAGAGGAATCGTAGAATTTTCCAAAACCAGGCGATGAGACCTGATCAACTCCTGGGACTAATCCAGAGCGACGTTCTGCTAAGAAGAATGGCAACAGGCTTCCCCCTGCTGAAGGAAGAGCTCCTGTTCTCGCAGTAGTAGTAGTTCTCCTTTCCTTTTCATGTTTTCGTTCAGTGGTGTGTTTTCAACAACACATAATGTAATCAGCCGGTAATCACCATGTAACAAAACTGCTTCCTTCTTCTTAAATGAATGGCAGTGCTCCTGCCAAATTGTTCGAAAAAAAAACTGAAGAAAAGGAAGGGGGCAGCTGACTGCCCTGTAATCTGGAGTTGTTGTGCCCAAAACAAGATCTTTGCATAATTCAAATGTTACATTATCATAAGCTACCTCCAAATGATGCTACTGCCTTTAGGAAAGTTCTCGGTGAGAATGATCTTGTTAACCTAAAGCAGTGGTCATGGTGTCATGCTGTGACTTGTTCAGGAGGGACTCCTGAAATGAAATCGGTTTTCTTTTTTTACCTCCTCGCTCAAGTCGGAAGTTATTTAATTTTAAGAATTATGCTGATGATTTCTTTGGAAGGTTGGATTTTTCCAGCTGTTTGACACATGCAAAATGCTTAACGGTAATCATATCATCCAAACCACCTATTGCCCCTGAAAATGTACTTGTATCATATTCTTAGCTAACTAAGTTTTTGTCTGATGTTTTGCTGCAGGGGAATGAAAAGCAAGCAGATGCTGCTTTGTACACTATTGCAAATAACCAACTTCAGAACTTGCGTTACCAATTACTTGTTAAATACAAACCTACCCAAAGAGTTGGCTGCTGCTACTGGGATTGGTTGTAGTGCCCCTGGTACTAGCAGCTCGAGAGGTTCATCCGTCCCTGGTGCTAGCAGCTCGAGACATTCATCCGTCCCTAGTGCTAGCAGCTCGAGAGGTTCATCCGTCCCTGGTGCTAGCAGCTCGAGAGGTTCATCTGCCCCTGGTACTAGCAGCGGTGCCACTTCTTATATTGACATCAGTAGTATTCCAGAAAATAATTACACGGAAATTTACGAAATCTTTGGCTTCCCGTCAAAGCCACCGAACTGAGTACTTGGTGAGGTTCTCATGTTGATTTCATATCGAAATACTTTAGATTTGCCATTCTTTCAAGTATTGAATGTTGCTTTCTTATAAAATTTCATTTCTCTTGCCTTTTGCATTTTATGCTTTATGCAGCTTGCCAGATGCTACATATAATGTTTAATTAGCCTTGTCTAAGTTCTATTGCTTTTGTCACTATGGATTCTTTGCCACTGCAGTAATGGATACACTTGAATTAGGTTGTACTGTGTCATAGACAAATAGCCAAGGGCTACTAAGTCTTCTCATTGCTGCTGCTGAACCATTTCCAAGGAATTGTTGTCATTTATGTTGTATTCCTTCTGCTAATTGAAAAGCACAGCAAACTACCAATGCTCACCTCTGTATATTTGCACTTTTCTTTATTAAGTTACCAATGTGAGCAATTCGCCACATCCATTCAATTTTGAAGTTTATGGTATATTGAGCATCATGCATGATGCGGTGTTGTATGTCCATAGCAAAATGTATGTATCTAGAAAAGCCAAAATAATATTTAGTGTATTTACTTTATTGGTTGTGCAACCTGATATAGTGATGCGTCAACCTGGTCTACTATAATACTGCCATATAGAATTTACATGCTAGTTTATTTGTTTGCCATTGTCAGTTGTTTTGTACATACATTGATGTTGACATATGGTAGCTCAATTTATTTGTCTTTTCTTTTCCATTTCCTAAATCCTCTGATGGTGACTACACAGATTTAAATCCCCTTGGAGGTTGCATCTGCTAAGGTCAAGGCTGTTGGAAAGGCGAGGTGCTCAGTAACTTATCCAAGTGGCTTGGTGTTACACAGTTATCTTCTGCCAATCACTTGTTTTTGGGATTTCCATACATGCTTTCTCCTTTTGTATTTGGCTCTGGTAGTTATTTGTGCTTGTTTGGGCATACGGTTATGTTTCAACTTCTTATTACATACTTTCATGGTTTCATGGTTTCAACTATGGTTTCTACTTTCTTGTTTTAAAGAATCATACAGTATGTTGGCACGGTTAGCTTTATACTGAGGACGGAATTTGCTGAAGCATAGAGAATTTGGATCTTGCGTTCTGTTATTACTACATTAGGGAGGGAGGTGAGAGAGGAGTTTGGGAATGTGACCATCATGGAAGCGTTGAAGAGGGCGCCGTCAAGCCTGGCTAATGTTGGTTTAGCTCGGTGGTTCGACTACGTGAACAAACGATCCAAAAGCGGGATAAGAGGCCAAGATTGTGTATTAGATCGTTGAAAAGCGTCGTAACCCTCTTATTTAACTATTTGCCACTAATTATTCCTCGTAACCCACCCTACCGATGTGATAGAATCGGTGGGAAATGAGTAGGGAAATGAGCACCTCATTTCCCTTTCCCGGTAACCGAACATAGGATATGATTTCCATCTTGCCTCATTTTCCTATCCCAATCCTTATTTTTCACTATCCAAACATCACCTAGGTTAAGGGTATGTTTGGTTGAGCTGTTGCTTTTGAAAAAGTAGCTGTGGAGGATTGTAGCTTTCAGAAAATCAGCTGTGGAATGTGGGTTGTGTCTTTTGGAAAACCTCATTTGGTTCAACAGCCGTGGCTTTTAAAATAACTAATCTCACTTACAAACGCCCCCCCACCCCCCACATATCATGCACACATTGGATCTTCTTCTTCCTCTCACCACCATGAGATGCGCCCGCCCGCGCACGAATTTGGCCGTGCTTTAGCATGATTTCTGAGTCTGCGGTGTATTATAATTAGCATCCATCCAAACTAGCACATCGGCACCGTGAACTGCCAAATTTTGGCCTGGCAAGCATCGGCTTCAGGGTTGTGCCCCAAACATCATGCGTGATGCTAGTGACAAAGTAAGCTGTGTCACTTACGGTTAGCTTCAGGGTTGTGCCACTTGTATTGCTCTTATTGGATCTTTTAAGTTGGGGGAAGGATTAGGAAAAAAGATGTGTCTGTACTTGTACAATCTGCCCATCAGATAGCAAAGTCTGGTCTCCAGTCTAGTTGACTGCCTCCTCTTAAGCTTTGCATGCACTTTGCAAATGTCCAGTCGCTTGCATGTCTGTGATGTCATATTTGCCAATGCAAAAATTGATGTAAACTTCCACAAACTGCACTTTACTGGTTGATGACTGATCATAGGAAGAAGATGTTAAAGTTGCTGTTATTTTTAACAGTCAGGAATCAACTATAGATTCTTTACTGAACACGGAACTGCTGGCATTCATTTTTGTTAACATGGCAAATTTTGATAGCTTAAACTTTTAAAAGACATCATCAAGTTGATTATACCTATTATTGACAATTTTCATCATATCTTTTGTGATTTTATCACCTCCTTGCCTGCAGGTATTAACCCATGGTCAGCCTGATGAGGAAGTAAGCTTGGAGTTGATCTTAAGGGTAGTTGCTGATGTTGGCCTTGTGGTATGACGTTTCACTAATCCATGCATCCCGAGTTTTAAGGATCAGGAAATGTTTTTATCATTTAGTTAAAAATTTATATATCATATACCAGAGTCTGCCCTGTTTCCATTTTAAGATGTGATTATCCAAATTGTGAGGCTTGTTTCAAATCTATTTCTTTAGCATGTCTCCATGTTGTTATAAGTTACCTTCATTGCATCTTCAGGGACTTCCAAATGCTGGAAAGTCAACACTTCTATCAGCTATTACACTCGCAAGACCAGACATTGCTGATTATCCATTCACTACATTAATGCCAAATCTTGGCCGTCTTGGTGGAGATCCTGCTTTAGGAGCCTTACAGTTTTCCTCAGAAGCAACATTGGCAGACTTGCCAGGTCTAATTGAGGGCGCTCATCTTGGAAAGGTAATGCTTTTTATTTATATGTTTTTTGTTGGTTCCTAATTACAGTTTTTTGGCAGTTTCATGCCGCTTCCCCTCGCTATAACCTTGGGACTCATCATCCAGTTTAATTAAATTTCAGGGTCTTGGCCGCAATTTCTTAAGACATTTAAGGAGAACTAGAGTAATCGTCCATGTTGTCGATGCTGGTGCAGATGATCCTGTCAATGATTATAAGATTGTCAGAGAAATAATTTCTAATTGCTTTCGACCATTCCCATTTGCTGTTTAGCATTCACATCTCACTGTCTCAGCATTACAATGTTCACTATTTATCTGATGATCTGTAGTTATAGCTTTAAATCTGTTAGACTAGCATTGAAAAATATTTGTATATGTTGTCAGGAGCAGAATCATATTGCTTGTTTGTATATCGTAAGCTTAAGGGGAAGGGGGGGGGGGGGGGGGGGGGGGAGGAAGGAGTTCAAGGGAATACGATGAGTGTAACTAATGTGCTCTCAGTATCTGGCTGTTCGAATAAAGAAAGAGCTGACCAGTTCAGATTATGAGGATACGAGGCTTCTAGACAGTTGGTAGAAATATTGGTTCTTAGAATGAAACTTGCTTTTTTAAAGGATTGAAAATTTCAATTGGGTATATCAAGTTTGTTTGTGGAAGTGAAAATTGAATCATTTGTCTATAGTTTGTTCACAAGTCAAGGTGCAGTGTTGAACAGTGATCTGACATGTATCTTTTTGCAGGAATTAAGGATGTATAACCCCCAATACCTGGAGCGACCTTATGTTGTGGTCCTGAACAAGATTGATCTTCCTAAGGTACACTTCACTTTCAACTCCTTAATTTGAGTCAAACTATTGTCTTCCTAATTCTGCGGATGCGATTTTCTGTTTGAAGTAATCTCCTGAAAATCTGACTTCATATTGACACAGTCGGTGTTTTAACTACTGGCGATGCTTTTTACCCCCTCCTTGTAGGCCCATGATAGGCTATCATCACTGGCTTTAGCAATATCTTCAATTGGTTGTGAAGAAGGGCAGGACATAAGTGGCAGCAAAGATAATCTAAATGGACACGTAAGCAAACATCAGGTCTCATCGGAGGCTACAGTTGAAGGTGGTGAAAAGCAACTCGGGGACTATCCAAGACCTCAAGCTGTTGTCGCTGCTAGCGTATTGTATGTCTCTTGACCTTACAAAACTAGATGCATGCTTATATTGCTTTCAATTTTAAGCAGTTCATATTCCTGACGAAAAGTTCATAAATTTGCTGTTCGATTCCTCTGGGCTGCCTAATCTCTTAAACCTGGAATCAATATCGTTCAAGTTTGATGTCTGCTTATTTTCATGTCCTGTTTTAATGTCACTTCCTTCTGTTTAACCCCATTGCCTTGGTTCAACAGGAGGCATATCGGGATCGATGAGATGCTGAAGGAGATAAGGGCAGCCCTGAGAAAATGCTTTGATCACAAGTTACCAGAACAGTGAGCAGGAAATCAGTGTAACGTAGGCTTATTAATAGTTTAAATACCATTAGTCCAGTAGCAGAAAGGGAATGAACTGGATGCCCCTTGTCACATGTTGAAGAATTTCCAACGGATTCTAGACATGTCGACAATGGGACAATGCAACATATGTAAATAGGTTGGTTTGAGTTGAGAACACGAGTCAGTTTTGTCGACCCATCATTGTACCATCTCCAATCTGAACAGATGCATGTTGAGCACGTGTGGTGATTAGTTCCGTCTTCGATCATGTGTAAAAGACATGCAGTTTGATGGAGCCGTCGCTCATAAAAAGAATTCATTCCACGCATCAACATCCAATCTGTCCTGATACTTTTTTTTAATAGAATGTCCTGATCGCGTCGCGTGCTTCTTTCTCTGACGACGCGCGCAGCCTGTGTTGTGCAGTGCAGCGCGCACGTCTCACCAACGGCGGCGATAAGCCCTGTCAGCAATCAACTACGAGGTGGCGCGGCCTTCTCTTCCGGTTCCGGCTGATTTAACCCCGGCACACATTCAGGAAGGCAGCATTGCGGACGCAGTCTCGCCGCGCACACCCAGTGCCGGTACTCCTCGGTTCCTCGGCCGGGCGGCGGGTGCCGCTTCCGCGGGGTCGAGAGCCCCTTGTGAGCTTCACCGTGACACCGTCTCCTCCGGCCACGGTCTCCAGCCTCCAGCGAGCTCCGCTGGCGACGATGCACACGCCTATCCGCATGAAACGAGCCCTTTCCGCCGGCGAAGCCGTGCGCACGCTTGTGCCGAGACGCGACGCCGGCATGGGCGCATGGCGCGGTCGGTTTCACCTTGCGCGGGGAAGACAGCGACGCGACGTGCCAGCCAGGCTGACGCGTTTTTTTCTTTTTTTTTTCTGAATACGGTTTCTTTGTATTAAAAAGATAAAAACCTTAACGAAAGTTACAACGCGAGCTTTTCGCCGGGCGCACGCACACGGCTTGAGAGTTCGTCGTCAGTTCCATAAAGCATAACAACCAAAAGGGAAAAAACCAACAACTGTGCGACGGGCTCCTCCGCTGGCACCGGCCACCCTAGGGTGGTGAGGTGCTTCGCTCCTGCTGCATACAAGAGCATGGCTTCCTGATGGAGGCGCCCTTCTGAATACCCTGCTATTTCGCTCCTTCCAGATCATCCAGGACACTAGCATGAAGCTTGAGTCAAATCTTTTCCTCTGCCGTGCAATGAAGCCTCTTCTGTTCTGTAACCACCATTCAATGAATGTTGCGTCCTGTGCTGGCGCCTGGTTTTCAGTTCTCAAGAGTGAACTGACGCCATGCCATATTTGCTGTGTGAATGAACAGCAGGCAAACAAATGATCTACGTTCTCTGTTTCCTGGTCACACAAGGCCCAAGCGGCATTGTCTTGCAGCCCTCGGCGCTGTCGTCTCGCTGTCTTCCAGAGACGGTCTCTGCAAGCCAGCCACATGAAAAAACGCACCTTCATTGGCGCCCATGCTTTCCATATCAATCTGCCCACTGGGAAGGTTCCCGATCCCACGAAGAAGGCTTTATATGCAGATCGGGCAGAATAAACACCTGAGGGCTCCCATCTCCAGGTGATGATGTCTTCAACGCCGGGAGTTAACTGAACACGCTGCGGTTGGTGCCACAAGAGCACATACTGATGAAGAGCTTGCACTGTTAACGATCCGACAACGTCAGAGATCCACTGTTTATTGTGCAGCGCTTCAGCCACTAGGCGTCTGTTTCTTGTTCTCCGCCTGACAGTGTTGCAAAGATTTGGTGCAATGGTGCATGGAGAGGAGTTGTTGTTCCATCTATCAGTCCAAAACAAGGCTAGATTGCCGTCTCCAAGCTGCACTTGAATGGAGGCCTGAAACATCTGTTTGAGCACATTGTCATTCACAAACTGAACTGGCAGTGACTTCCACGGCCTATTGCTGTCTGTTCTCTTTAGCTATAGCCATCTTAACCTCAAAGCATAAGAAGCTATCCTGAGGTCTGATTTCCATTTTTTTTCCTTGAAGTACTAATCATTCATCTGCTGATAATTTTCGTAATATGTTTTGTTCAAGAGTGGTAGGTTAGCATTACTAAGCACTTTATTTAGCAACGATCACTGGCTATTTCCAGTGAACAAAAGCGTGGTGGCGCCATCTCCGACGTTGCTTGATGTCCCACAGTCCCAGGGTTGTGGGCGTGGTCGGTGTTGGTCGTGACGTCGGGAACGTGCGCGAAGTGCCGGAGCAGCTGGTAGTGTGGAAGCGAGACGTCTTCTTCTCATACGCTCGGGCTAAGTTGCAGGCATGTTCTAGGTCCCATGGACCCTGCAATTCCACGTCCACGCGGATGTCGTCGACGAGGCCAGATGTGAACATCTGCTGCTCCTGGCGGTCCGTCAGCGGGCCGGCGTGACTAAGGAGGGTGAGGAACTTGCTTTGGTACTCCGCCACCGATCCGGTCAGGCGTAGATGCCGGAGTTCTCCTTAGGGATTGCTCCATATTGGCAGCCTAAAGATGTCCAAGAGACCCTGCACCGACGTGATGAGTTTTTTGACGCTGGTGGCGAGTTTGTTGTTGTGCTCTTCGGTGTCCTGGCGTAGGAGCTTGATGGTCTCGCCTTGCTCAGCAATGAGCTTCTTCACCTCGTCAAGATCAGCTAGGGAGCCCATGGATGTAGACCCGGAAGTTGATACAAGTTGTCACAACCATGGGATAGTCGTGGGAGTCTACTTGGTGATAGCTGTGGGAGGTTGCCGGCCGCTGGGCTGCCGGTTTCCTGCCCGTGATGCACACGGGGTCACTGAGATGGCGACGAGCAGGAAGGAGATGAGAAATAGAGTGCAGGGAGACGAGGAAATAGATTAATTCTAGCTTGTTTATTTCTGATTTGTGGCTGCATGTAAATAGTCAAGATTACAGACTCAACAACTTCGCTAGAGTTCCTCAACTAATCGAATAACCTGATAACAACCAAATGTAATCCAATGCTAATTTGAAACAAAACTGAAACAAACTAAGACTTGCCGCTGAAGACAACTAACTGAATCTCATTGTTGCTTTATCCTTGGCGCCTCCTCCTCTGATAGGTGATGCCGGTGGCAGGTTGCATTGGGGGTTAGTTTGTACTATAGGCAAGAGTTGCAATCTCTAACTGTTGAAATATGCAATGCATACTTGGAATATTCTAGAAGATTGTGGAGATCTCAAGAGACTAACTTTGCCATGTAAAATGATAAAATCATGGCAAGGTAAGAAAGTTCTAGAAAATTAGAGAGAATGCATGAGTCATAGTTACCATGCTTCATGGTGAAGTGTAGAATACTCGAGAACTAGATATTTTAGTATGGTAGAAATATAAGAAACTAGATAAGAATGAGGAGGATTCTAGAGTTAAGATATTTTGTATGGAAGAGTGTGGATGCCACAATGATCATGAGCACCTATAAATAGAGGTGCTCCCCTTCCTCCTAGCCATACCATGGCATAAAGTGACATGTGAGTCATAGGTGAAGATGGCAAGGTTACCATATAGTGTAGTGGTGTTATGGTAGGGTAGCCATATAAAGAATGTAAGAGTGAGTGTTGTATCAAGTTGTGAGTACGTGAATAAAAGATTGAGTTCTCTTGTAGAGAGTTGTCTCCTATGTAGGTGTCAGTGTAAAGTTCTCCTCAGATTAGTGTGGTATAAGATCCACAGAAGAAATGGTGTCACTATTTTGGTGCCACTTTTATGAAGTCAGTGTGATATTTGGGGCGCTGGTTTCTCAACACTAACCTAGAAACATAAGGATAAAAGGTTTTCATCTCTAGAATTAATCATTGCTGAAGCTATGGAAATTAGTCGGATCTTCTTAACTGATGTCTACTTTCTGTGCAACGGTAAACTTGTTGTGTCTAGTATGGTTTTCAGTGAACCATGTACTCTTCGAAGTAGACATTGCTTAAGAGGAGGTCACAGGACTGCACCAATTTCCTGCAATCTCACATTGAGAGTCTAATGAAATCTGAAAATTGGTTTGAAAAGATTAGTCTCCCTAATGCATTACAGTCTAGAAATTTAGGTATAACCTATACCGTTGGTCTTGGAAATGACGCACAAATGATTGTATCAATGCTGGGAAAGGCTTTTGAGTACCCACATGAAGATGGAAAAGCTGAAGCAACCTTTCTATATGAAAGATGTGCTGGTTATTAAGAAGTCTATCTTAGACAGATTCTTTATACAAAAAGAATCAGATGGAAGCTATCAATATCCAATGTATGTTGCTGAGCTTGCTTCATGGATTGTTGGTCTTAAAGATACTGGGGACGAATCTCAGCTGAAAATAAAAAGGTCCATGATATTTTCAAGCTCAGCAGGGCAATAAGCCTGTCAAAGAATCATGGAGATTGATCTTCTAATGTTACATTATCATAAGCTACCTCCAAATGATGCTATTGCCTTTAGGAAAGTTCTCGGTGAGAATGATCTTGTTAACCAAAAGCGGTGGTCACGGTGTCATGCTGTGACTTGTTCAAGAGGGGCTCCTGAAATGAAATCGGTTTTCTTTTTTTACCTCCTCGCTCAAGTCGGAAGTTATTTAATTTTAAGAATTATGCTGATGATTTCTTTGGAAGGTTGGATTTTTCCAGCTGTTTGACACATGCAAAATGCTTAACGGTAATCATATCATCCAAACCACCTATTGCCCCTGAAAATGTACTTGTATCACATTCTTAGCTAACTAAGTTTTTGTCTGATCTTTTGCTGCAGGGGAATGAAAAGCAAGCAGATGCTGCTTTGTACACTATTGCAAATAACCAACTTCAGAACTTGTGTTACCAATTACTTGTTAAATACAAACCTACCCAAAGAGTTGGCAGCTCTGCTGGGATTGGTTGCAGTGCCCTGGTACTAGCAGCTCGAGAGGTTCATCCGTCCCTGGTGCTAGCAGCTCGAGACGTTCATCCGTCCCTGGTGCTAGCAGCTCGAGAGGTTCATCTGCCCCTGGTGCTAGCAGCGGTGCCACTTCTTATATTGACATCAGTAGTATTCCAGAAAATAATTACACGGAAATTTACGAAATCTTTGGCTTCCCGTCAAAACCACCGAACTGAGTACTTGGTGAGGTTCTCATGTTGATTTCATATCGAAATACTTTAGATTTGCCATTCTTTCAAGTACTGAATCTATGTTGCTTTCTTATAAAATTTCATTTCTCTTGCCTTTTGCATTTTATGCTTTCTGCAGCTTGCCAGATGCTACATATAATGTTTAATTAGCCTTGTCTAAGTTCTATTGCTTTTGTCACTATGGATTCTTTGCCACTGCAGTAATGGATACACTTGAATTAGGTTCTGTGTCATAGACAAATAGCCAAGGGCTACTAAGTCTTCTCATTGCTGCTGCTGAACCATTTCCAAGGAACTATTGTCATTATGCTGTATTCCTTCTGCTAATTGAAAAGCACAGCAAACTACCAATGCTCACCTCTGTATATTTGCACTTTTCTTTATTAAGTTATCATTGTGAGCAATTCGCCACATCCATTCAATTTTGAAGTTTATGGTATATTGAGCATCATGCATGATGCGGTGTTGTATGTCCATAGCAAAATGTATGTATCTAGAAAAGCCAAAATGATATTTAGTGTATTTACTTTATTGGTTGTGCAACCTGATATAGTGATGCGTCAACCTGGTCTACTATAATACTGCCATATAGAATTTACATGCTAGTTTATTTGTTTGCCATTGTCAGTTGTTTTGTACATACATTGATGTTGACATATGGTAGCTCAATTTATTTGTCTTTTCTTTTCCATTTCCTAAATCCTCTGATGGTGACTACACAGATTTAAATCCCCTTGGAGGTTGCATCTTCTAAGGCCAAGGTTGTTGGAAAGGCGAGGTGCTCAGTAACTTATCCAAGTGGCTTGGTGTTACACAGTTATCTTCTGCCAATCACTTGTTTTTGGGATTTCCATACATGCTTTCTCCTTTTGTATTTGGCTCTGGTAGTTATTTGTGCTTGTTTGGGCATACGGTTATGGTTTCAACTTCTTATTACATACTTTCATGGTTTCATGGTTTCAACTATGGTTTCTACTTTCTTGTTTTAAAGAATCATACAGTATGTTGGCACGGTTAGCTTTATACTGAGGACGGAATTTGCTGAAGCATAGAGAATTTGGATCTTGCGTTCTGTTATTACTACATTAGGGAGGGAGGTGAGGGAGGAGTTTGGGAACGTGACACTCATGGAAGCGTTGAAGAGGGCGCCATCAAGCCTGGCTAAGGTTGGTTTAGCTCGGTGGTTCGACTACGTGAACAAACGATCCAAAAGCGGGATAAGAGGCCAAGATTGTGTATTAGATCGTTAAAAAGCGTTGTAACCCTCTTATTTAACTATTTGCCACTAATTATTCCTCGTAACCCACCCTACCTATGTGATAGAATCGGTGGGAAATGAGTAGGGAAATGAGCACCTCATTTCCCTTCCCCGGTAACCGAACATAGGATATAATTTCCATCCTACCTCATTTTCCTATCCCAATCCTTATTTTCCACTATCCAAACATCACTTAGGTTAAGGGTGTGTTTGGTTGAGCTGTTTCTTTTGAAAAAGTAAAAAGTAGCTGTGGGGGTTGTAGCTTTCAGAAAATTAGCTGTGGAATATGGGTTGTGTCTTTTGGAAAATCTCATTTGGTTCAACAGTTGGCTTAAATACAACTACGGGCATGGCTAGATGGAGAGACGTTTGGCGTTGGCAATGGCATTTGACCTTGGAATGCTAGCTGGTGATCAGCGCGTCTTCCATGCGAGAAAAACTTGCGTTGGCTCTGGAATTGGAGCGCGCATTATTAGGCAGATTCAGACTTGCAGTCTGCATGCACCCGGCAATTCGATCAGTTTTTTCAGTCGAGGAAGCAACAACGAGGCTAGATGCATTCTAATTCCTTTTTGACCTTTTTCGACGTGTCAACCTGAAAACTCTCTTTCCCTGTCTCATCGTTGTGCGCATGCTTGACTGTTGGACGAGAAGCTGGAAGCACTTTGGAAGGCAGGGACGGAGCACTTGCTGCGGAGCTCGATCGGCGAACCTGGCCACCGGAGCTCAGGGTCAGGGAGGACGTGGCTGCAGCTCAGAGCTCGCCTTGGCGACTTGGCGCATGGCCGGGAAGAGAGAGGCGCCGCACGGATCATGGGACCGGCATAACACGCGAGCCCTTTCGCCTTTCGGCTCTGCTGGCTCCAGGCCACGCCGTCGGCGCTGGTACACGCACGTGGACCGACGCACCCATGCGCACCCCGCCGATGAAATGGGGGCAGCGGTGAGGCCTGAGGATTACGGCAACCTACGTCGTCGGCGCCGGAACACGCGCCCGCGCGGTGCGCGTGTGCTCTGGGCTCTGGCTGGCGGATGGGGTGTGCGTGTGCGCGACCGTGAGGAAATCGGGCGGCGGTGAAGGGAGGCCGGAGAGGGCGACATGTTTGGAGATCGTTTCCTACTCCCCCTCAAAAAACAATGCAACTGTCGCTTCTCGAGAAATCAACCAATTTCAAATTTAACTAAATTTATACAAAATAGTATTAACATTTATGGTACAAAATAAATATCAATAGATTAATCATGTAATATATTTTCATACTAAATTTATTTGAAAATGTGAATAGTCAAACTCCAAACCGTTTAACTCCTCACGAAGTGAAACTTGTATTTTTTTTTGACGGATGGAGTACAAAATTCCTGCATTCTCAACGTGTCCTTGCATAAACTGTAAACTGTGGTAGCATTCTTGCATCAAAACACGTGTCGACTCGCATCAGAACTCTTGCATAGACATGTCCCGTCGTTGGTGAGGAAGCCCAGGACAGGGAGCAACCCAAAACTCTTTCAGAGAAAAAAAAAACATATAAAAATAAATAAGAGAAAAAGGAATGCTGTTCTGAAAATTTTAAAAAGGTAAACAAACCACTATATCATCCTGGGGGGAGAAAGAAAGCTCGTAAAAGCTCTCTGCAAGGCAATGCACACATGACTTCACGCGAAATGCTCGGCGCACTTGCATATTCAGCTAATCTTCCGGAGCTCCCTGAGGCTGCTAGCTAGCGATGTCGCGGATCAGCTCCTCTCCTGCCTTCCTTGCCATTTCTCAGCGAGTTCACGCTGACGCTGTGCTCCAGGAAGCTCCGGCCTGCTTCCAGCGCCATTAGCCTTTCACTGACATCAGAGATCTCGTGTTCGAATGAAACCAGGTACGTCATTTTCACCGACCATGGCATGATACTACTGTCCTTTGGAAGAAGCTGGAAAGGGAAGATAACTGGCTCACTGAAAGGATAGTTATGAACTTTCCCATGTCACAGAACCCTCTTGTTAGGCACGAGGAAGTAGAAGAGGTCGTCGTCACGGCACTCGCGGCGGAAGCTGAGCGCGATGACGATGATGCCCTGCTGCTCGGCCATCAGGATGCGGCCCACGGCATACATCTCGGGGCTCTCCTTGCGGCTGGCGCCAGCAGGCTCATCAGGCTCCGAGTCGTCGAACCTCCGGAGAGCCTCGTCGCTCATGCGGATGGCCAGGGAGGAGGTGACGAGCGGGCCGTCGCCGAGGCGCACGTAGAGCGTGAGGCCTTGCACCGCCCCCTCGATGGACTTCCCGCATCCGTAAGCCTTCTTGCTTGCGCACTCGATCCTACTCCACCCGTGCCCTGGCTCGCCGGTAAGTGGCTCCAGATCCACGCTGCCGTTCACCACGTAGATAGGAGGAGCGGAAGGCCGGGCCGCGACCATGGCTGGCGCCGCGCTAGCTGGTGGTGGAGGATCGAGGAAAAGGGAGGGGAATAGGGCTAGATCGATCGGTGTTGTTGATTTGAGGAGATCAGATATGCAGATGCATGCAACTTCCTTGTGGGAAGCATGGCTAGTGCTAGTGGCAGCGGAGGCGCGTGTTAGTGATGGATCATGGCACCCTCCGCACCAGTGGTGGGAGCGGGTCGTTGGGCTTCATCTTGCTGATGAAGGAGATGGCGATCTGGAGCATCTTCTAGAACTCGGTGAGGCTCTGCACGATGATGAGGCGCACGTCACCGTTGAGGTCCTTGCAGCTGACGGTGCAGGACGACACGTCGGTGAAGGAGCGCGACGCCAGCGTCTTGGCCACCTCGTGGTTCCCGGACCGCAGCGCCGCCGAGGCGCCGTAGAGCTTCTGCATGGCGCTGCTCATGGTGACGCTGCAGTTGCCGAGGCACTTGCGGAAGTCGGGCACGCCGGTGTTGAACCCCGGGAGCTTGCCCTCGAAGATGGACACCGCCACCGCGCCGGCCTCCGACGCCGCCTGCAGGGCCACCGCCACCAGCGCCTTCACGTCCACCTGACCCGGGGCGCCCGCGATGCTGGCGCCCTGCCCCGGCGCCGCCGACGCGATCGCGTTCTGGATGTCGAGGAGACGCTGCCCCAGCTCCCCCACGCAGAGCTCCGGGAAGGGACCCGTCATGCAGGTCGCCACGATCGGGCTCGCGCCGGGCGACACGCTCTCGGCGCCGGCGGCGTGGTGGAGGGCGGAGACGCAGAGGAACAGGACGAGCAGGGACGTGCCCGTGGACGCCGCACGATCTTCACCTCGCTCGAGCGATCTCTTCTTTTCCTGCCCGTGCTAGCAGAGACTTGTGCAGCAGCAGCACTCCACCGCACGCGCAGATATATGCGTCGACGGATCACTCAGGGAGTGGCTCGCGGTGTTCGCCGTCGACGGTGTGGTCGGGAGGCTTTTCCGACGATGGGGATGCATGGATGCGCACGCACGCGCATGGGAGGCCGCGCGAGAGCACAGGAATCGGGTCGCGCTCTGCAGCATTCCCGGGCGTTTCCTATTGTTTTCTTGGTTTGCATGCCATTGCGTGGTCTGAATGTCTCCTACCCCCTTGCCGTGTGCTATGCACCAACACACGGGAAGTCCCGACGTGCATCTGACTACGCGATCAGCGGCGGCGGGGAGAACTGGAGTTCGCTGACCGTTAACGAGAAGGCCACCTGGTACCTGGAGAAGACCAGGGAATAACAGCACATTCTCTCTATTTCTGCAGTGTCCTGCTCTGGTTTTTTTAAGGGTACAAGGACCTGCTACCTGAATCATACACGTACATGCGTGCACGTCTAAAGGAAGGGATTGGAGATTCAGTGTGCCGGAAACACGCAGTACTGAACAGCTGAGCATAAAACTTGGGTGTTGTAAGCTGTAACCCGTGAAAGAACACACAATGCAGGCGCAAAAGAAACGTTGCTTAGGTGAGTTACGTCGCGTTGATGGCGTGATGCTAAATGAAAGAGCTTGGTTGGCTCCAGCTAGTCCAGGTTGGCAATGACAAAAAAAAAAGTGAGATTAGTAACGCGATGCAAAAATCGTGTATGACTTCTGCAAAATGGATGGTATCATCGGAAGATGATAGCTGGCATCGAACTCTTTTTTTTTCCTGAAAATGTACTTACCTGAAACATTTACTTATGGAACATTAGGAATACAATACCTTTGAAAGTCGTGCGTGGTTGATGCAAAAATGATATAATAAAAAATTGATAGCTGTCAGTAGTGATATATCATCGAAGATTGCGTGCGTATTTGATTACTAGTAACATATTTGAGGCCCTGTTTGGACGACTCTAGCTCCTGTCACATCGAATATTTATGTACTAATTAGAAATATTAAACATAGTCTAATTATAAAACTATAATTATACAGATGGAAGCTAATTCATGAGATGAATCTATTAAGCCTAATTAGTATATGATTTGATAATATGGTGCTACAATAATTATTCACTAATGATAGATTACTTAGGCTTAATAGATTCGCCTCATGAATTAGTGTAGGAGTTCTGCAATTAGTTTTATAATTAGCTCATGTTTAGTCCTTCTAATTAGCATGCAAATATCCGATGTGACAAGGCTAAACTTTAACCTCTGGTATCCAAACACCCCCTGACTTGTTAAACCGAACATGGCAAGATGGATGATTCTTTTTGATACTAGTATTGGTCTCTACTACTCCCTCCGTTTTTAAATATATGACGCAGTTGACTTTTTTCATTTGTTTGACTATTTGTCTTTTTCTACAACTATTTTTGCAAATAGATAAACCTACGAGTTAAATCTAAAGTATATTTGATAATAGATATAATGATACATATTTTATTTTAGTCTACAAATATTTTTGCAAATAGATAAACCTACGAGTTAAATCTAAAGTATATTTGATAATAGATATAATAATACATATTTTATTTTAGTTAACTACCTTATTATCTATTGGTAGTTAAAGTTGAAAAAGTTGAAGTAAAAAAATTTAGCGGCGTTATATATTTAAAAATGGAGAAAGTATGTACGTCGTGACGTGTTGTCTTATTGTCCTAGCTGCCGTTGACAACGACCCAGGCATGTTGCCTCCACCAGCAGTTGGGCACAGACGTTGCTCGGCAAAGCTAACAAAATTCCAGAAAATCTACAAATCAGCAACGACCCCGCTGCTGAAAGGATTGGGAGATGAAGTTGAATGGGATTAGCATTTAGTATATCTTTAATTAGTGTTTTTTCCTTCCGATGACAGGGAGATCAATTAGCACTTGAGCAACACTCCGTACTGATGTTTACATGCACATTTATTTTGGGATGAAAGAAATTGAACACACACACATCTCTCTTACCGATCCTGACATGGCTTACCAATCCTCACATGACATCACATCACAATAACCCCCGTCACCATACAAAATAAAACAAACACAGTCTTCGGACATGTAATAATTCACCATGCATGCAAACGACTCCACACAGTTGATGATCGATCAGCGGCCCATCCCCTGTTCCGCCGGCGCGTACATGGCTTTTCCGGCGCCGGCGCCGCGCTGGGCGTTGAGGTCCCATCCGAGTTTGGGGTCGAAGCCGCGGGCCTTGAGCTCGGTGTACTGCTGGCAGAGCGCGCAGGGCTCGCAGCAGAAGTGGACGCAGCAGTCGCAGCAGGGGTTCTCCGGGAGGCCGAACTGGGCGCGCATCTTGGAGCGGTACGTGCAGGAGTAGATCCAGTGGCACCCCGTGAGGGAGGCCAGCAGCGCGTACAGCGTCCCGCTCGCCCCGCACGACGTCGCGCCCCGGTCCACGATCTCGGCGACGCGCCCGAACGTGATGCACGGGCACCAGCACGTCAGGCAGCACAGCCCGCAGTCGTCGAAGCAGTCGCAGAGCCCCGAGGACCACTGGCTGGTGGCGTTGCCGGTCGCCGGCGCCGCCTCGCTGGACTTCGCCGGATACATCGTCTCGGTCGATCGCTGGGGTGTGGAGCGAGCTGGCGTTGCTTGTAACAGCTAGCTAGCACACCACGTACAGAGCTGCAGTCGTGTCTTCTTGCTCGGTGCCAAGTCGCGTTTGCGCTTGCCGTTGCTGGCCGGGGATGAAGGAGCGAGCTAGCCGTGGTGCTCTTATATAGGGGCCGGTGGCGAGCAAGTGGCGCATCGGTCTCATCCCGTTGCCATGCAATGCGCGTCGCGAGCCCCGCCGGTTCCGTGGGGTGAATGCATGCGCTCGGACTCTTGGCTCTTTGGGGGCCGCACAAAAATTTCCTCTCCATCTTCGCCTGCTTCTTGTCCAGTTGCGCGTATGCTCGTTCGTCGTTCGGCTACTCTTCTTCCCTCGTTTTTGCCCAGCTCAATGAGGGCCTATAGAGATATTTTTCTTTCCATTAAATTCCAGGTCCAGAGAAACCGTATTGTGTTACAGTATGTTTCTTTTTCCAAGCCCAGCGAGAGACTGTATTGTATTACAGTATTGTATTAGCAGCCTAGCGGCAGCAACTGCTGAGCACCGGTGCTCCAGTGGCTGTTAGTTTGCTGTAGCTGCTGCAGCAGCAGCTTGCCGAGCAGGCTAATATAAAGTCAGAAGCACCATGCATCCAATTGTACGAAATCCGTAGACTAATAGCAAATGTGACCACAACTCGAGCCCTACTACACCGACGGGAAGGAGACGGGCACGGCGCGAAACCGACCTCAACTCGCCGATCGGAGAAGCGAACGGAGATTCACGCGGATCGTGGGGCTCGTGGAGGGTAGAGATAAAGAACGCGTGGGCTCGTTGCACCTTCGTCCACACATGATATGCTTGTCTGAATTCTGAAGACAATCTGGTCTATGTCTGTCCATGCAATTTTGACCTGTTCATCTTCAGTCCTCGCTGCACAGTAACGATAACGCCTGACCGAATTTGTCTTCACAATGGGTTTCAAGTGACAGTATAAATCACCTCGACGCAGCTGTAATAAGCTCACCACTGTGAGCATTGTTGCTCTGACCAGATATATACCACCCTGCAGCAGCTCAATCTCTGTCGCGCCGTATCAGGAACTAACCGGAACGACGATGGCAACGACGGCTAATCTGAATCCCACAACGCCGCTTCTTACATGCCTCCTGCAGCATTTCATCGCCGAGAGCAGCTTCTTCTGCAGGTGGCGATTCTCGGAGGCAGCCCCGTCGGAGACCAAGCCACAAGCCGGTGCGAGCTCGGTACCGCGGCGAATGGCGTGAGCGCCTCTGGCCTGCAGTCAGATATCACTGCGGAGCCTACGGGAGCAAATGGGCATGCGGAGGGTTTGTGCGTCAGATGGGTGGGGTTATGCACTTCCTCGCGGGGGCGGCGAAACGGCGGTGGAAGAGGTGGAGAGCAGGACCCCATCTGAACCAGGGGGCTATATGAAAATAATAAGGGGTATTTTGCAAAAACTTGGATCGCGACCAATAATCGCGATCCAAATTGGGGGTTAAATGAAAATAGTAGGGTACTTTGCAAAACGTTGGATCGCGATTATTTAATCGCGATCCAGGGGTTATTTGTAAGTTCCCGATCGGCGATTCCTGTCGTCCGCGGCTTCGCCGGAGCTCCGCTTCACGCCGGGCCTCCCTTCCCTTGGGGTCCCTCTTCTTCCTCCTGCGTGTATCGCATCGCAGTATCTTGCACGGAGCAAACGCTTTCCGAAGCTCCAGCAAGGGGCGGTGTGTGACTGCGCCTCTGGCTTGGTGTACGACGGCGCCGCACTCCGGCGGCCGTTCCTCGCTTCCAAATGTCACCGTCGAATCGCCGGCGGCGTGGTCCAACACCCCATTCCGGTCGACGCGGTTGCTGTCCACTGCCTCCTGCAGTGTGTCTGTGCAGTGAATTTTGAGGAATTTGCAGGGCCAGGAAAAGTAATCAAGAACGGGGATAACTGGATCTCAATGTGGGTCAATCGTCACCTCACCATTCCCGTCAGAACTCAACGGCACTTGTTAACCCTCACCATAATGTCAGTCAGCAACCGGGCGCCTCCATGTCAGATCGATCATTCGAGCATCGCTAGCCATCATCAGGTCTCGTCGTCTCACCGGCTCTACCTCCACCGTCAGCGTCTGACGTCACTGTCACACCGGCACAGGTCAGAGTGACCTGAAAGAAGATGCTTGCTGCAGCAGAGGGATGCAGACATCAAAAGCATCGGAGGACGAGATGGCCGGCGAGCGAAACGGGACCGCGCGTGGGCACCGAGTGGACCGGCGGAGCGCGCGAGCTCCTAGCTACCACCGCGCCGCCGCTGAACCAGGGGGAGAACGGCCGATCTGAACCAGGAGGGCTATATGAAAGCTGTAGGGGGGTGTTTTGCAAATAATCGGATCGCGATTCAAAATAGGAGGTTAAATGAAAATATTATGGGGTATTTCGTAAATAATCGGATCGCGATCGATAATCGTGATCAAAACTGGAGTTTAAATGCAAATATTCGGGGGCTTTTTGCAAATAATTGGATAGCGATCCAATCTAGGAGGCTTTTCCTCCACAGCGGCTCGTCGGAGCGCCGGGCGTCCCTCTTCCCTTGGGTGCCTCTTCTTCCTCCTTCCTGTGTTGCAGTCGCAGAAACCCCAACTTTACCGCAAAGGGTTCCCGGAGCCCCTCTGACTTGTTCGTGCTGACGGAACGCCGCCTCTAACTTACACCGCGCGCGGGTCGCCGGAGCGGCACGTACGGCGCCGCCGCACTCCGGCCGTTCCTGCTTCTAAATGCATTCGTGAAATCTCCGGCGGCATGGTCCACCACGTTATGGTAGACCGTAGACGCAGTTTGCAGTTGCTGGCAAAGTGCAGAGAATTTCAGGCAGGGAGCTTCAGGACCGTCACAAATTCAGAGCAAGAAACTGAAGAAAAAAATTGGCCCTGCAGCCATACATGTGTGTTATGTGATCAGCAAGACGAAACCGCTCTGCACCTGGTTGCAAATTGCTGTTATGCAAAGGAGGTGTGGTACAGGATGTCAACATGGGTTGGCGTTGCAGCTATCTCCATCAACACAAATGTGTCGGACATTAAACAGTGGTGGGAGACTAACATGCAGGCCTTCAACACAAAGCAAAAGAGATCGCTGGCTGCTATTTTGATGTACACCGCTTGGCATTTGTGGAAAGAGAGGAATCGTAGAATTTTCCAAAACCAGGCGATGAGACCTGATCAACTCCTGGGACTAATCCAGAGCGACGTTCTGCTAAGAAGAATGGCAACAGGCTTCCCCCTGCTGAAGGAAGAGCTCCTGTTCTCGCAGTAGTAGTAGTTCTCCTTTCCTTTTCATGTTTTCGTTCAGTGGTGTGTTTTCAACAACACATAATGTAATCAGCCGGTAATCACCATGTAACAAAACTGCTTCCTTCTTCTTAAATGAATGGCAGTGCTCCTGCCAAATTGTTCGAAAAAAAAAACTGAAGAAAAGGAAGGGGGCAGCTGACTGCCCTGTAATCTGGAGTTGTTGTGCCCAAAACAAGATCTTTGCAGAATTCAAATGTTACATCATCATAAGCTACCTCCAAATGATGCTACTGCCTTTAGGAAAGTTCTCGGTGAGAATGATCTTGTTAACCTAAAGCAGTGGTCATGGTGTCATGCTGTGACTTGTTCAGGAGGGACTCCTGAAATGAAATCGGTTTTCTTTTTTTACCTCCTCGCTCAAGTCGGAAGTTATTTAATTTTAAGAATTATGCTGATGATTTCTTTGGAAGGTTGGATTTTTCCAGCTGTTTGACACATGCAAAATGCTTAACGGTAATCATATCATCCAAACCACCTATTGCCCCTGAAAATGTACTTGTATCATATTCTTAGCTAACTAAGTTTTTGTCTGATGTTTTGCTGCAGGGGAATGAAAAGCAAGCAGATGCTGCTTTGTACACTATTGCAAATAACCAACTTCAGAACTTGCGTTACCAATTACTTGTTAAATACAAACCTACCCAAAGAGTTGGCTGCTGCTACTGGGACTGGTTGTAGTGCCCCTGGTACTAGCAGCTCGAGAGGTTCATCTGTCCCTGGTGCTAGCAGCTCGAGAGGTTCATTTGCCCCTGGTACTAGCAGCGGTGCCACTTCTTATGTTGACATCAGTAGTATTCCAGAAAATAATTACACGGAAATTTACGAAATCTTTAGCTTCCTGTCAAAGCCACCGAACTGAGTACTTGGTGAGGTTCTCATGTTGATTTCATATCGAAATACTTTAGATTTGCTATTCTTTCAAGTACTGAATCTATGTTGCTTTCTTATAAAATTTCATTTCTCTTGCCTTTTGCATTTTATGCTTTCTGCAGCTTGCCAGATGCTACATATAATGTTTAATTAGCCTTGTCTAAGTTCTATTGCTTTTGTCACTATGGATTCTTTGCCACTGCAGTAATGGATACACTTGAATTAGGTTGTACTGTGTCATAGACAAATAGCCTGCTGAACCATTTCCAAGGAACTGTTGTCATTTATGCTGTATTCCTTCTGCTAATTGAAAAGCACAGCAAACTACCAATGCTCACCTCTGTATATTTGCACTTTTCTTTATTAAGTTATCAATGTGAGCAATTCGCCACATCCATTCAATTTTGAAGTTTATGGTATATTGAGCATCATGCATGATGCAGTGTTATATTTCCATAGCAAAATGTATGTATCTAGAAAAGCTAAAATGACATTTAGTGTATTTACTTGCTATTATAGTACATAGCATCATGTTACGAGGTAATTCTTTATTGGTTGTGCAACCTGATATAGTGATGTGTCAACCTGGTCTATTATAATACTGCCATATAGAATTTACATGCTAGTTTATTTGTTTGCCATTGTCAGTTGTTTTGTACATACATTGATGTTGACATATGGTAGCTCAATTTATTTGTCTTTTCTTTTCCATTTCCTAAATCCTCTGATGGTGACTACACAGATTTAAATCCCCTTGGAGGTTGCATCTTCTAAGATCAAGGCTGTTGGAAAGGCGAGGTGCTCAGGAACTTATCCAAGTGGCTTGGTGTTACACAGTTATCTTCTGCCAATCACTTGTTTTTGGGATTTCCAGACATGCTTTCTCCTTTTGTATTTGGCTCTGGTAGTTATTTGTGCTTGTTTGGGCATACGGTTATGGTTTCAACTTCTTATTACATACTTTCATGGTTTCATGGTTTCAACTATGGTTTCTACTTTCTTGTTTTATAGAATCATACAGTATGTTGGCACGGTTAGCTTTATACTGAGGACGGAATTTGCTGAAGCATAGAGAATTTGGATCTTGCGTTCTGTTATTACTACATTAGGGAGGGAGGTGAGGGAGGAGTTTGGGAACGTGACACTCATGCAAGCGTTGAAGAGGGCGCCGTCAAGCCTGGCTAAGGTTGGTTTAGCTCGGTGGTTCGACTACGTGAACAAACGATCCAAAAGCGGGATAAGAGGCCAAGATTGTGTATTAGAATGTTGAAAAGCGTCATAACCCTCTTATTTAACTATTTGCCACTAATTATTCCTCGTAACCCACTCTACCGATGTGATAGAATCGGTGGGAAATGAGTCGGGAAATGAGGCCGAACATAGGATATGATTTCCATCTTGCCTCATTTTTCTATCCCAATCCTTATTTTCCACTATCCAAACATCACCTAAGTTAAGGGTGTGTTTGGTTGAGCTGTTGCTTTTGAAAAAGTAGCTGTGGGGGGTTGTAGCTTTCAGAAAATCAGCTATGGAATGTGGGTTGTGTCTTTTGGAAAATCTCATTTGGTTCAACAGCCGTGGCTTTTAAAATAACTAATCTCACTTACAAACGGCCCCCCACGTATCATGCACACATTGGATCTTCTTCTTCCTCTCACCACCATGAGATGCGCCCACCCGCGCACGAGTTTGGCCATGCTTTAGCATGATTTCTGAGTCTGCGGTGTATTATAATTAGCATCCATCCAAACTAGCACATCGGCACCGTGAACTGCCAAATTTTGGCTTGGCAAGCATCGGCTTCAGGGTTGTGCCCCAAACATCATGCGTGATGCTAGTGACAAAGTAAGTTGTGTCACTCACGGTTAGCTTCAGGGTTGTGCCACTTGTATTGCTCTTATTGGATCTTTTAAGTTGGGGGAAGGATTAGGAAAAAAGATATGTCTGTACTTGTACAATCTGCCCATCAGATAGCAAAGTCTAGTTCCAGTCTAGTTGACTGCCTCCTCTTAAGCTTTGCATAGACTTTGCAAATGTCTAGTCGCTTGCATGTCTGTGATGTCATATTTGCCGATGCACAAAATGATATAAACTTCCACAAACTGCACTTTACTGGTTGATGACTGATCATGGGAAGAAGATGTTAAAGTTGCTGGTAATTTTAACAATCAGGAATCAACTATAGATTCTTTACTGAACACGGAACTGGTGGCATTCATTTTTGTTAACATGGCAGATTTTGATAGCTTAAACTTTTAAAAGACATCATCAAGTTGATTATACCTATTATTGACAATTTCCATCATATCTTTTGTGATTTTATCACCTCCTTGCCTGCAGGTATTAACTCATGGTCAGCCTGGTGAGGAAGTAAGCTTGGAGTTGATCTTAAGGGTAGTTGCTGATGTTGGCCTTGTGGTATGACGTTTCACTAATCCATGCATCCCGAGTTTTAAGGATCAGGAAATGTTTTTATCATTTAGTTAAAAATTTATATATCATATACCAGAGTCTTCCCTGTTTCATTTTTAAGATGTGATTATCCAAATTGTGAGGCTTGTTTCAAATCTATTTCTTTAGCATGTCTTCATGTTGTTATAAGTTGCCTTCATTGCATCTTCAGGGACTTCCAAATGCTGGAAAGTCAACACTTCTATCAGCTATTACACTCGCAAGACCAGACATTGCTGATTATCCATTCACTACATTAATGCCAAATCTTGGCGGTCTTGGTGGAGATCCTGCTTTAGGAGCCTTACAGTTTTCCTCAGAAGCAACATTGGCAGACTTGCCAGGTCTAATTGAGGGCGCTCATCTTGGAAAGGTAATGCTTTTTATTTATATGTTTTTTGTTGGTTCCTAATTACAGTTTTTTGGCAGTTTCATGCCGCTTCCCCTCGCTATAACCTTGGGACTCATCATCCTGTTTAATTAAATTTCAGGGTCTTGGCCGCAATTTCTTAAGACATTTAAGGAGAACTAGAGTAATCGTCCATGTTGTCGATGCTGGTGCAGATGATCCTGTCAATGATTATAAGATTGTCAGAGAAGTAATTTCTAATTGCTTTCAACCATTCCCATTTGCTGTTTAGCATTCACGTCTCACTGTCTCAGCATTACAATGTTCACTATTTATCTGATGATCTGTAGTTATAGCTTTGAATCTGTTAGACTAGCATTGAAAAATATTTGTATATGTTGTCAGGAGCAGAATCATATTGCTTGTTTGTATATGGTAAGCTTAAGGGGGGGAAAGGAGTTCAAGGGAATACGATGAGTGTAACTAATGTGCTCTCAGTATCTGGCTGTTCGAATAAAGAAAGAGCAGACCAGTTCAGATTATGAGGATACTAGGCTTCTAGACAGTTAGTAGAAATATTGGTTCTTAGAATGAAACTTGCTTATTTAAAGGATTGAAAATTTCAATTGGGTATATCAAGTTTGTTTGTGGAAGTGAAAATTGAATCATTTGTCTATAGTTTGTTCACAAGTCAAGGTGCAGTGTTGAACAGTGATCTGACATGTATCTTTTTGCAGGAATTAAGGATGTATAACCCCCAATACCTGGAGCGACCTTATGTTGTGGTCCTGAACAAGATTGATCTTCCTAAGGTACACTTCACTTTCAACTCCTTAATTTGAGTCAAACTATTGTCTTCCTAATTCCGCGGATGCGATTTTCTGTTTGAAGTAATCTCCTGAAAATCTGACTTCATATTGACACGGTCGGTGTTTTAACTACTGGCGATGCTTTTTACCCCCTCCTTGTAGGCCCATGATAGGCTATCATCACTGGCTTTAGAAATATCTTCAATTGGTTGTGAAGAAAGGCAGGACATAAGTGGCAGCAAAGATAATCTAAATGGACACGTAAGCAAACATCAGGTCTCATCGGAGGCTACAGTTGAAGGTGGTGAAAAGCAACTCGGGGACTATCCAAGACCTCAAGCTGTTGTCGCTGCTAGCGTATTGTATGTCTCTTGACCTTACAAAACTAGATGCATGCTTATATTGCTTTCAATTTTAAGCAGTTCATATTCCTGACGAAAAGTGTATAAATTTGCTGTTCGATTCCTCTGGGCTGCCTAATCTCTTAAACCTGGAATCAATATCGTTCAAGTTTGATGTCTGCTTATTTTCATGTCCTGTTTTAATGTCACTTCATTCTGTTTAACCCCATTGCCTTGGTTCAACAGGAGGCATATCGGGATCGATGAGAACTAGATATTTTAGTATGGTAGAAATATAAGAAACTAGATAAGAATGAGGAGGGTTCTAGAGTTAAGATATTTTGTATGGAAGAGTGTGAACACCACAATGATCATGAGCACCTATAAATAGAGGTGCTTCCCTTCCTCCTAGCCATACAATGGCATAGAGTGACATGTGAGTCATAGGTGAAGATGGCAAGGTTGCCATATAGTGTAGTGGTGCTATGGTAGGGTAGCCATATAAAGAATGTAAGAGTGAGTGTTGTATCAAGTTGTGAGTACGTGAATAAAAGATTTGAGTTCTCTTGTAGAGAGTTGTCTCCTATGTAGGTGTCGGTGTAAAGATCTCCTCAGATTAGTGTGGTATAAGATCCACAGAAGAAATGGTGTCACTATTTTGGTGCTACTTTTATGAAGTCGGTGTGATATTTGGGGTGCCAATTTCTAAACACTAACCTAGAAACATAAGGATAAAAGGTTTTCATCTCTGAAATTAATCATTGCTGAAGCCATGGAAATTAGTCAGATCTTCTTAACTGATGTCTACTTCCTGTGCAACAGTAAACTTGTTGTGTCTGGTATGGTTTTCAGTGAACCATGTACTCTTCGAAGTAGACATTGCTTAAGAGGAGGTCACAGGACTGCACCAATTTCCTTACAATCTCACATTGAGAGTCTAATGAAATCTGAAAATTGGTTTGAAAAGATTAGTCTCCCTAATGCATTACAGTCTAGAAATTTAGATATAACCTATATTGTTGGTCTTGGAAATGATGCACAAATAATTGTATCAATGTTGGGAAAGGCTTTTGAGTACCCGCATGAAGATGGCTTTTCATTTAATGAGCTTCTACAATTAAAAGACTTGTGGTATATACCTGATACTCGTTCTATCGAGATAAGAAACGAATTTAAGTTGGAAAAGCTGAAGCAAACTTTCTATATGAAAGATGTGCTGTTTATTAAGAAGTCTATCTTAGACAGATTCTTTATGTATAAAGAATCAGATGGAAGCTATCAATATCCAATGTATGTTGCTGAGCTTGCTTCATGGATTGTTGGTCTTAAAGATACTGGGGACGAATCTCAGTCGAAAATAAAAAGGTCAATGATATTTTTAAGCTCAGCAGGGCAATCAGCCTGTCAAAGAATCATGGAGATTGATCTTCTAATGTTACATTATCATAAGATGCATCCAAATGATGTTACTGCCTTTAGGAAAGTTCTCGCTGAGAATGATCTTGTTAACCAAAAGCGGTGGTCATGGTGTCATGCTGTGACTTGTTCAGGAGGGGCTCCTGAAATGAAATCGGTTTTCTTTTTTTACCTCCTGGCTTAAGTCGGAAGTTATTTAATTTTAAGAATTATGCTGATGATTTCTTTGGAAGGTTGGATTTTTCCAGGTGTTTGACACATGCAAAATGCTTAACGGTAATCATATCATCCAAACCACCTATTGCCCCTGAAAATGTACTTGTATCACATTCTTAGCTAACTGAGTTTTTGTCTGATCTTTTGCTGCAGGGGAATGAAAAGCAAGCAGATGCTGCTTTGTACACTATTGCAAATAACCAACTTTAGAACTTGTGTTACCAATTACTTGTTAAATACAAACCTACCCAAAGAGTTGGCAGCTCTGCTGGGATTGGTTGTAGTGCCCCTGGTACTAGCAGCTCGAGAGGTTCATCTGTCCCTGGTGCTAGCAACTCGAGACATTCATCCGTCCCTGGTGCTAGCAGCTCGAGAGGTTCATCTGCCCCTGGTGCTAGCAGCTCGAGAGGTTCATCTGCCCCTGGTACTAGCAGCGGTGCCACTTCTTATATTGACATCAGTAGTATTCCAAAAAATAATTACACGGAAATTTATGAAATCTTTGGCTTCCCCTCAAAGCCACTGAACTGAGTACTTGGTGAGGTTCTCATGTTGATTTCATATCGAAATACTTTAGATTTGCCATTCTTTCAAGTACTGAATCTATGTTGCTTTCTTATAAAATTTCATTTCTCTTGCCTTTTGCATTTTATGCTTTCTGCAGCTTGCCAGATGCTACATATAATGTTTAATTAGCCTTGTCTAAGTTATATTGTTTTTGTCACTATGGATTCTTTGCCACTGCAGTAATGGATACACTTGAATTAGGTTGTACTGTGTCATAGACAAATAGCCAAGGGCTACTAAGTCTTCTCATTGCTGCTGAACCATTTCCAAGGAACTATTGTCATTTATGCTGTATTCCTTCTGCTAATTGAAAAGCACAGCAAACTACCAATGCTCACCTCTGTATATTTGCACTTTTCTTTATTAAGTTATCAATGTGAGCAATTCGCCACATCCATTCAATTTTGAAGTTTATGGTATATTGAGCATCATGCATGATGCAGTGTTGTATGTCCATAGCAAAATGTATATATCTAGAAAAACCAAAATGACATTTAGTGTATTTACTTGCTATTATAGTACATAGCATCCTTTATGTTACGAGGTAATTCTTTATTGGTTGTGCAACCTGATATAGTGATGTGTCAACCTGGTCTATTATAATACTGCCATATAGAATTTACATGCTAGTTTATTTGTTTGCCATTGTCAGTTGTTTTGTACATACATTGATGTTGACATATGTTAGCTCAATTTATTTGTCTTTTCTTTTCCATTTCCTAAATCCTCTGATGGTGACTACACAGATTTAAATCCCCTTGGAGGTTGCATCTTCGAAGGTCAAGGTTGTTGGAAAGGCGAGGTGCTCAGGAACTTATCCAAGTGGCTTGGTGTTACACAGTTATCTTCTGCCAATCACTTGTTTTTGGGATTTCCAGACATGCTTTCTCCTTTTGTATTTGGCTCTGGTAGTTATTTGTGCTTGTTTGGGCATACGGTTATGGTTTCAACTTCTTATTACATACTTTCATGGTTTCATGGTTTCAACTATGGTTTCTACTTTCTTGTTTTAAAGAATCATACAGTATGTTGGCACGGTTAGCTTTATACTGAGGACAGAATTTGCTGAAGCATAGAGAATTTGGATCTTGTGTTCTGTTATTACTACATTAGGGAGGGAGGTGAGGGAGGAGTTTGGGAACGTGACACTCATGGAAGCGTTGAAGAGGGCGCCGTCAAGCCTGGCTAAGGTTGGTTTAGCTGGGTGGTTCGACTACGTGAACAAACGATCCAAAAGCGGGATAAGAGGCCAAGATTGTGTATTAGATCGTTGAAAAGTGTCGTAACCCTCTTATTTAACTATTTGCCACTAATTATTCCTCATAACCCACCCTACCGATGTGATAGAATCGGTGGGAAATGAGTAGGAAAATGAGCACCTCATTTCCCTTCCCCAGTAACCGAACATAGGATATGATTTCCATGCTGCCTCATTTTCCTATCCCAATCCTTATTTTCCACTATCCAAACATCGCCTAGGTTAAGGGTGTGTTTGGTTGAGCTGTTGCTTTTGAAAAAATAGCTGTGGGGGGTTGTAGCTTTCAGAAAATCAGCTATGGAATGTGGGTTGTGTCTTTTGGAAAATCTCATTTGGTTGAACAGCTGTGACTTTTAAAATAACTAATCTCACTTACAAAAGGCCCCCCCCCCCCCCACATATCATGCACACATTGGATCTTCTTCTTCCTCTCACCACCATGAGATGCGCCCGCCCGCGCACGAGTTTGGCCGTGCTTTAGCATGATTTCTGAGTCTGCGGTGTATTATAATTAGCATCCATCCAAACTAGCACATCGGCACCATGAACTGCCAAATTTTGGCCTAGCAAGCATCAGCTTGCATCCAAACGTGCTGTTGGTAACTGTGCAAAATGGGTTTTATGGGGATGAAACTCACATCTCCTCTTTTCTCATAATTACCTTACCACGTAAGGAAAAATTCTGATGTGGCATAGGATTTAATGTTCATGAAACTTCTATGAACACCTCCATTAAGACTAGCCTAACAATATAAATTGCTGTAAAGAAAGCACAAACCATCTTCACACATGCACGCGACCAACTAAAACAAAACCTAAAGGCAGCAAAAGCCAAGTCAGGTCCTCAGTTTAGCCTACTAAATGCTTGCGCAGCGTCTAAACATGGTATGATGAGGCCTTGCAGCAGCAGCCCGCGGCGGCGTCACCGGTCTTCCTCTCCCAACGCGAAGGCGCGGCTCGTTGATGCTGACGAGGTGGTTGATAAGACGTTCAAGCGCGCGCAGTGGGATGAGGACGGCGTCGGCGAGGCGCTCGAGCAGGAGAGGGGTCGAGTGGATAGCCGCGGCCTTAGCGGCAGGCACGGGCGCCGGCCAGCACACTCGGTCTAGGTCCTCAGCGGGAGCCGCCAGCCGCCGTGCCCGCTCGGAGGCGTCGGTGACGAGTTCGTGGAGGCGCGCCACCTCTTCCCGCCGAAGATGCACGAACCGCACGGGCCTGAGGGCGCCGCCGCAACGACGCCGCCGCCACCAGACGGGGCTCTCGGGGCGTGGGAGCCGGCCGGGTTCCGCGGCCTCGTCCGGGTCGTCCTCCATGATGCGCAGTGTGGAGGACAACATGTTCTCGGACGAGAACATGTGGGCGCAGAGGTCGCACGCCAGCTTCAGCTGCCGCTCGGCGTCGTCGGGGTCCGCCGCCTCCGCCTCCCACTCGTGCTCTTGCTCGCGACGCGACCAGCGCCACTCGAGCAAGGAGGCCAGCTTGTCGGCGCGCACCGGCACACTGGCATACTGTCGATCGCCTGATCCCGCCATGGATTGCTGCTGCCTTTTGAGAAGATCGCAAGACAGGCCCCAGTCCTACATGACGTTATACGCCTTGGGGCCCACACTTGATTTTTTTTGAACAGTAACTGCGGGATTTCTTTTTTCTCTGTCTTTTTTTTCCGCGGGTTTTGGGAGCATGGAGAAGAGGACAAATTTGGCTCAGATGGAGTAGGCCAACACAGCTACCAGGAGATGAGTTCATGCTCAAGGCCTCGGAGATGAGTTGGGTTCCAACGCCGGTGTGGCGTTCCTCCTCATCAAAGGAGGCTGGCCTCACACGCACTTGAAAGGGTCTTCGATGGCTACTTGCTGAAGGCCAATGCAGGTGGGTGTGGAAGAATGCTCTGGCACAATTCAGTGAGGATGCCTAGAGTGTCAGTATCTCGCGGCATTGTGCTGTTGCACCACAAACCAACCAGTATTGCAATTCCATCCATCTCCGATGTTGTGGCGTTTTTTTCTGGAATGTTGGGATGATTTAGTCGAGATTGTTCGTATTAGACGATGTTTCAATAGGTATTTTTGGATGTTGCGTGAAGTGATTTGAGAGATGACTCTTGATGTCTCGTGATTTGCTTACGAGATTTTAAAGTAGTTGAACTGATGTTGCATGAGGCATACCTTTCGATGTTGCATACCCTTTTCATATGTTGCGATGCGCATGGCGGTAGACAAAGTTAAAGTGAAGTACGATTTGTGGAGCGAAGGGAGTGTAAAAGATTTGCAAATATAAATCTATATATGTAACTATATAATAAAGTAAGCATACATATATAAGAAGTTTAACTTTTTCCTATTTTAATACGCCCTAAAAATGAATGGATAGAGCATCCTCCAATTTTCTGCCTGTAGTTTTACAATGTCAGTGACTTCTGTAGACAGTTTGTTATTGTTGCCTGGTTGAGACACACCAAAACATCCAAGAATTCCTCATCGCATATGCAACCATTAGCAGATCGTCACCCTGACAGCTTTCATCAAGAAATTAAATAAGGAGCTAATTAAAATGACCGTTCCGCTTAAATTCACCACAAGCACGATTCTGAAATTTAATAGCACCCGTACTAGGTGATTAAGCAAAATTCTAAAGATGAATTTCATCCATAACACCAGCAACGATTAGCACCCGCATGCAGTTTCACGCACGCTGGATTAGATTCTAAATTCAATAGCACTGGAACTAGGCGAAGCAATGCAAAATTCCCAATCGAGATGAAAATCATGAATTATGTTCTCAGAACTCAGAAGTCAGAACAGTTTCAGTTCAATCAATTCGATGGCTCCGTCGAGCATAAGTTAAACCTGGTCGGAAACTTTTCCAAAGTTTTGTCCTCGCTTTAAGTTATTGTTGCCTTGTTGAGAACTTGAGACATAATAAAAACATCCAAGAATTGGCAACATTTTACCACAGATCGTCACCATGAAAGCTTCATCCAGAAACCAAACAAGGACCCAACTATCAGTGATCTCATGGCACTAACAATTTCACACAAGCACAAAGCCCTACATATTCTGAAATTAAAATAGCACTGGAACTAGGCCAATCAAAATTCTCGAGATCATAGATTACGTTCTCTGACTAATTTCAGTTCAATCAAATCAAGAACTAACTTCAACCTCAATTCTCAACTCCCTCGGCACAGAATCGAGGGAGCCGGAAAAACTTCTCGTATCACCGAATCAAAGAACAAAAGAAAGAAAATAAAAGACAAGAACGGCTCGGATCATACGGACGACAAAACCCACTGAAGGACCCAAAGGACGACCAGAGGAGGGTGAATGGGAGCCTTTAAAATTTCTTAACGAAAACAAGGCCTATGTCCCAAACGCAACCCTAAAGCACATCGCGCGTCGTATCGTCAAGATGACGCAAGCCAACTTGTGACTAGCTCACCCTAGGAACGATAAGAGACGCTCAAGCATAGCGGAAGCATACGCAAAGTGTGACTCCCAAAAGCTTTCACAAGAGATGACAAACCAAGCTACTACTAAATCACTTACTTAACTAACCATGTAAGGATAATTAATTCTAGATGAAATAAGATAAGTGATTAGCAAAGAGTTAGCACTAGATAGTGTCTGGAATACGAAAGTCAAGTTCACTAGCATGCAAAGGCTAAGTAGCATGTAAACATGTCACGATTGTTTAGATGAAGAAAGCAATAGAAGCATTACTGTAGCATGATCAATGAAAAACAAGGTGAGATTAGGTGAGCGCCTAGGCTCGACTAGGTGCTAGGCGGAGGGTTCCCGTCTCGCCTAGGGGGTTAGGCACACATTAGGCACTGGCCGCGCCTCCACGGCGCATCACCCCCCTCCCCCCGCCGCCCCTGGAGCTCCCCTGTGCCCCCGCCCACTGTCGCCCCTAAGCTCCCCTCGCTCCCATCCGCTGCCCGCCACCGCCCCTGAGCTCCCCTGCGCCCCCGCCCGCCAGCCCGCCGCCGCCTCTGGATCTCCCCTGCGCCCCCGTCCGTCGGCCCGCCGCCACCCTTGGAGCTCCCGTGCGCCCCCTCCTCGCCGGGCCGCAACTGCTGCTGAGCTCCTCGCTGCCCCTCGCCTCGCTGCTCGGGAACCCCAAGGTGAGGTCCGCCAGCCCGGCACCCCCTACCTTGGAGAAAACCGAAACCCTACCTCAAGAACACGATTTGGGAAAAACTCAAAATCAAGCCGGATTCGTGAGGGATTTGAAGGAGGATCATATCAAAGTTGCTCTCCAAGGTCCTAGCAGCATTTCCCTTCAATCAAACTCACGAGATTTAGGCTCAAACATGATGAACAAAAGTTTCCCAAAAAATAGCTCTGAAAATAGGAAAAAAGAAGAAGAAATCAAGAAAACGAGAGCAATTACCCTCTCATCTCTCTCTTCCCTCTCCTGAAGCACATGACTAGCCTCTAAGCCAAAAGATAATGAGTTGCTAAGCAAAGAGGTCGAAGAAGTGCTGAAATTAACCAGCCCCCTTCCCTATTTATAGTCCAGAACAAAAGACCAAACTACTCTTACTTCTACAACTAAGATAACTACCCACGCAGGGGCATTTTAGTCAAAGTTTTTATCCGCGCATCAGACGGACACGCCGCCTTCACGACTTTGCTTCGTCTCGATGCAAGCTTCGCGATGACGCCACGTGCCCTCCTTCTCGAAGCTGCGGCCGCACCGGGCTCGCCCCCGGTTTTGAGGCCCAAACCAGGGAACCTACCTGCGCTGTGGTTTTGAGGCCCAAACCACCCAAACCGTTCATCTCCTCTTGGCCGCCACGCGACCTCCTCGATGTCGACGCGTGTCCGGCCTCTGCCAAGCCTCCCGCTCGACTCGACCGACGCCATCTTCATTCGCCATGTTATCTTGCCATTCCGTGCACCGTTTTGACCACCCATGACTCCGTCCGGACTCGTCGGGTCCATCAGTTCAAGCCTACTCGTGTTCATCCTTCACCGCCCTTGGTCCATTGGCATGAACCTTTCGCTTGACCATCACCGCACACCGTAGGCCGTCATGTCGCATCCTACACCTGCACATCACAAGCCAAAAGTAACATCAATCCAACATAAAGTTGTCAATCACTCATCATCCAAGGGTGACCACCATTGGTTTTCACCCACACTCTTCATCTCGAGCAATGTCTCGGTTCTTCCTTCACGCTGTCATACAAGATGAACTCCGAGGCGTGAAACTCCACCTTGGCCGCCGCCTACTGCTGCTGCCTCCTCGCCGCCGCTCCGGCCCCTCCGGACGCGGCCTCCTCCCCATTCCGGTTGCTGTCGGCGGTGGCCGGAGTCGAGGGGGGCTTGTAGTACATGCGCCCCGTCTGGGTGCAGTGCCCGTAGGACCGCACGGCGACCCGGGCGCCCATCTCCAGTAGCTCCTCGCACACGCGGCCGTACCAGCTGCCAATTGGCGCTGACTTCCTCCCTATCTCCTCCCCCCACCCGGGCAAGAACTCCTCCCAAGAACTGCGCGCGGACGACCGGCTGAGCGCGGCGAGGCAGGAAATGGTCGAGCTGAGGGATCGAACGTCGCCGAGCGCGGGCGTGAGTTGTCGGCTTCTTTCCTCGCGGCGGATTGATGGCTGGAGCGCGGCACGAGTTCTTGGTTTGTCTTGTCACGGCAGATCAAGGCTGGCAACAACTAGAAGTACCTCGGGAAGAGGGATGCTTAGGTATTTGTAGCCGGGGAAGAGGAGGGAAGGGGAAGAGAGGTGATGTTTGTGGTGGGTGCGGCGAGCGGGTGAGTCCGACGACAGCGGGGCCTGCGACTCGACTCGGTTTGGACTCCGAGTCGGTCGGGGGCGCGCGTGGCCACCAAGGAAACTTTTCAATGGCCACCACCATTCAGTTACGACGTCATCAGTGATTCAATGGCCCAGACATAGCCCAGACATCAACCTTGGCCCATCTACATACAATAGGGCCCAGCCCAATTTTCTATCTTCCAAAGGCCATCACGACGACCTCCCGGCTCAGGGCACTGAGAGCCGCCGGCAAGAGGTGGGGACGACGAGGGACGGTTAGGTGCTGTGGGTGGCGAGTTAGCTGTCGTGGCGTACAGGTTCCAGATCTGGTCTTTCCCTCTGTCAACATCCTTAGCACCGGCGACGATTGGCCGACGACTAATGGTGAGGTCCGAGGTCCTTCTCTGCCTCACCTGCTCGGCCGTCGGCTGGGCAGCGTCGGCCCCTTTTGATATTTCGTTCAATTCGAGCCTGCGATCGATTAGATATACATCGATTGTGTTGAAATTGCTGAGTTAGACGATATGTGCATCACCTCCTAGACTGTAGTCAGTATTCAGTTGGATGGCTCGTTTGGGGGTAACACTATCTGTTCAGTAGTCTGTATTGAGTTGTATTCAGTATGTTCCTCAAAAGGTAGAGCTGTTGGAATAATGTGCCTAAAAAACATTCCAGATTTTATTTGGAGAAAAAACACATAGATGAAAATTGACGCAAGCATACAACACGTGTAAATAGGCAACATATTGACTAGAACAAGGTGTTGCAGGGAAGGTGTTGTAGTCGAACATGTTGTAGGTGTTGCAGAGTCACCAAGCGGTCACGTGTAGACGCTGCCAAAAAACCTGATTGCCGCCCCGTGCAGGAGTCTCGCGGCAGTGGTTTCGGAGATCCCTCTTCCCTTCAAGTCCGGTGCACGCCGAGTTCGAAGGTCGACGAGGCGCAGCAGCAAAAGGTTCAGCGTAGCGAGTGGGAATGCGAGCATGTAACAGCCTCCATTCAACCAGGACATCTCCTGGTGTTATAGACTCAATAGTGCATCAGTTTCCCCCATCACAACCTCATAAAACAGTAGAAACTGCCAATTTGAACGACAGAAACTGCTGCCATCAAATTGTAGAAACTGACGCTCCTTATTGCTTTAAAATGGCAGTTTCAATCTCATTGAATCGCCATTAGGCTTAGCATAAAAAATAGTAACTGCAAAAAAAAATGCGCACGAGCTGCGCATGCGTGTAGCAACAGGCTCTCTCTCTCACTTGCACCTATTTTGCATAGAGAGAAGACTTCCATATTTAAGCAAGGCAACCTCTCCTTGAATTAGCAATATAGAACTAAAGGTTGTGCATGCTTTGTAATTTTCATATTGGATCACGTATGGGCCAAAATCCAACACTTGGTAGCTTGAGCACGCTGCCGCTGTCAGGGCGTTCACCTGAAGCTGTTTGTTGCAGCGTGTGTGCATGCGTTTAAATACACCCACGGGCATGGCTAAATGGAGAGACGTTTGGCGTTGGCAATGGCATTTGACCTTGGAATGCTAGCTGGTGATCAGCGCGTCTTCCATGCGAGAAAAACTGGCGTTGGCTCTGGAATTGGCGCGCGCATTATTAGGCAGATTCAGACTTGCAGTCTGCATGCACCCGGCAATTCGATCAGTTTTTTCAGTCGAGGAAGCAACAACGAGGCTAGATGCATTCTAATTCCTTTTTGACCTTTTTCGACGTGTCAACCTGAAAACTCTCTTTCCCTGTCTCATCGTTGTGCGCATGCTTGACTGTTTGACGAGAAGCTGGAAGCACTTTGGAAGGCAGGGACGGAGCACTTGCTGCGGAGCTCGATCGGCGAACCTGTCCACCGGAGCTCAGGGTCAGGGAGGACGTGGCTGCAGCTCAGAGCTCGCCTTGGCGACTTGGCGCATGGCCGGGAAGGGAGAGGCGCCGCACGGATCATGGGACGGGCCTAACACGCGAGCCCTTTCGCCTTTCGGCTCTGCTGGCTCCAGGCCACGCCGTCGGCGCTGGTACACGCACGTGGACCGACGCACCCATGCGCACCCCGCCGATGAAATGGGGGCAGCGGTGAGGCCTGAGGATTACGGCAACCTACGTCGTCGGCGCCGGAACACGCGCCCGCGCGGTGCGCGTGTGCTCTGGGCTCTGGCTGGCGGATGGGGTGTGCGTGTGCGCGACCGTGAGGAAATCGGGCGGCGGTGAAGGGAGGCCGGAGAGGGCGACATGTTTGGAGATCGTTTCCTACTCCCCCTCAAAAAACAATGCAACTGTCGCTTCTCGAGAAATCAACCAATTTCAAATTTAACTAAATTTATACAAAATAGTATTAACATTTATGGTACAAAATAAATATCAATAGATTAATCATGTAATATATTTTCATACTAAATTTATTTGAAAATGTGAATAGTCAAACTCCAAACCGTTTAACTCCTCACGAAGTGAAACTTGTATTTTTTTTTGACGGATGGAGTACAAAATTCCTGCATTCTCAACGTGTCCTTGCATAAACTGTAAACTGTGGTAGCATTCTTGCATCAAAACACGTGTCGACTCGCATCAGAACTCTTGCATAGACATGTCCCGTCGTTGGTGAGGAAGCCCAGGACAGGGAGCAACCCAAAACTCTTTCAGAGAAAAAAAAAACATATAAAAATAAATAAGAGAAAAAGGAATGCTGTTCTGAAAATTTTAAAAAGGTAAACAAACCACTATATCATCCTGGGGGGAGAAAGAAAGCTCGTAAAAGCTCTCTGCAAGGCAATGCACACATGACTTCACGCGAAATGCTCGGCGCACTTGCATATTCAGCTAATCTTCCGGAGCTCCCTGAGGCTGCTAGCTAGCGATGTCGCGGATCAGCTCCTCTCCTGCCTTCCTTGCCATTTCTCAGCGAGTTCACGCTGACGCTGTGCTCCAGGAAGCTCCGGCCTGCTTCCAGCGCCATTAGCCTTTCACTGACATCAGAGATCTCGTGTTCGAATGAAACCAGGTACGTCATTTTCACCGACCATGGCATGATACTACTGTCCTTTGGAAGAAGCTGGAAAGGGAAGATAACTGGCTCACTGAAAGGATAGTTATGAACTTTCCCATGTCACAGAACCCTCTTGTTAGGCACGAGGAAGTAGAAGAGGTCGTCGTCACGGCACTCGCGGCGGAAGCTGAGCGCGATGACGATGATGCCCTGCTGCTCGGCCATCAGGATGCGGCCCACGGCATACATCTCGGGGCTCTCCTTGCGGCTGGCGCCAGCAGGCTCATCAGGCTCCGAGTCGTCGAATCTCCGGAGAGCCTCGTCGCTCATGCGGATGGCCAGGGAGGAGGTGACGAGCGGGCCGTCGCCGAGGCGCACGTACGTAGAGCGTGAGGCCTTGCACCGCCCCCTCGATGGACTTCCCGCATTTCTTGCTTGCGCACTCGACCTACTCCACCCTTGCCCCTGGCTCGCCGGTAAGTGGCTCCAGATCCACGCTGCCGTTCACCACGTAGATAGGAGGAGCGGAAGGCCGGGCCGCGACCATGGCTGGCGCCGCGCTAGCTGGTGGTGGAGGATCGAGGAAAGGGAGGGGAATAGGGCTAGATCGATCGGTGTTGTTGATTTGAGGAGATCAGATATGCAGATGCATGCAACTTCCTTGTGGACACGACGGGAAGGAGACGGGCACGGCCACCCAGTTGGTCCACCACCCCGTTCCGGTCGACGCGGTTGCTGCCCACCGCCTCCTGCAGTGTGTCTGTGCAGTGAATTTTGAGGAATTTGCAGGGCCAGGAAAAGTAATCAAGAACGGGGATAACTGGATCTCAATGTGGGTCAATCGTCACCTCACCATTCCCGTCAGAACTCAATGGCATTTGTTAACCCTCGCCATAATGTCAGTCAGCAACCGGGCGCCTCCATGTCAGATCGATCATTCGAGCATCGCTAGCCATCATCAGGTCTCGTCGTCTCACCGGCTCTACCTCCACCGTCAGCGTCTGACGTCACTGTCACACCGGCACAGGTCAGAGTGACCTGAAAGAAGATGCTTGCTGCAGCAGAGGGATGCAGACATCAAAAGCATCGGAGGACGAGATGGCCGGCGAGCGAAACGGGACCGGGCGTGGGCACCGAGTGGACCGGCGGAGCGCGCGAGCTCCTAGCTACCATCGCGCCGCCGCTGAACCGGGGGGAGGACGGCCGATCTGAACCAGGAGGGCTATATGAAAGCTGTAGGGGGTGTTTTGCAAATAATCGGATCGCGATTCAAAATAGGAGGTTAAATGAAAATATTATGGGGTATTTCGTAAATAATCGGATCGCGATCGATAATCGCGATCAAAACTGGAGTTTAAATGCAAATATTCGGGGGCTTTTTGCAAATAATTGGATCGCGATCCAATCTAGGAGGCTTTTCCTCCACAGCGGCTCGTCGGAGCGCCGCCTCACGCCGGGCGTCCCTTCCCTTGGGTGCCTCTTCTTCCTCCTTCCTGTGTCGCAGTCGCAGAAACCCCAACTTTACCGCAAAGGGTTCCCGGAGCCCCTCTGACTTGTTCGTGCTGACGGAACGCCGCCTCTAACTTACACCGCGCGCGGGTCGCCGGAGCGGCACGTACGGCGCCGCCGCACTCCGGCCGTTCCTGCTTCTAAATGCATTCGTGAAATCTCCGGCGGCATGGTCCACCACGTTATGGTAGACCGTAGACGCAGTTTGCAGTTGCTGGCAAAGTGCAGAGAATTTCAGGCAGGGAGCTTCAGGACCGTCACAAATTCAGAGCAAGAAACTGAAGAAAAAAATTGGCCCTGCAGCCATACATGTGTGTTATGTGATCAGCAAGACGAAACCGCTCTGCACCTGGTTGCAAATTGCTGTTATGCAAAGGAGGTGTGGTACAGGATGTCAACATGGGTTGGCGTTGCAGCTATCTTCATCAACACAAATGTGTCGGACATTAAACAGTGGTGGGAGACTAACATGCAGGCCTTCAACACAAAGCAAAAGAGATCGCTGGCTGCTATTTTGATGTACACCGCTTGGCATTTGTGGAAAGAGAGGAATCGTAGAATTTTCCAAAACCAGGCGATGAGACCTGATCAACTCCTGGGACTAATCCAGAGCGACGTTCTGCTAAGAAGAATGGCAACAGGCTTCCCCCTGCTGAAGGAAGAGCTCCTGTTCTCGCAGTAGTAGTAGTTCTCCTTTCCTTTTCATGTTTTCGCTCAGTGATGTGTTTTCAACAACACATAATGTAATCAGCCGGTAATCACCATGTAACAAAACTGCTTCCTTCTTCTTAAATGAATGGCAGTGCTCCTGCCAAATTGTTCGAAAAAAAACTGAAGAAAAGGAAGGGGGGCAGCTGACTGCCCTGTAATCTGGAGTTGTTGTGCTCAAAAGAAGATCTTTGCAGAATTCTAAGGGATAGCTCCAAATATTCGAGTATGTAACAGAATAAGGCAACGAAAATGAGAAGATTGCCCCTGAGTCACAGCTTCTGCTGGGTTAGAGAAGCAATTGTTCTCCCTGTCTTCCCTGGGAATGTTTATTGTTGCTGCATTCATGCCCCAGGGGGGGGGGGGGGGGGGGGGGGGGGGGGGGGGGGGGGGGGGCAGGGAATTGAGCTTGTTCATGAATCGATCACCTCTTCGGTAAAAGTAATCAGGAAAGGGAACTGGATCGCAATATGGGTCAATACTTAGCCGGTCAGCTCACCATTCACCGTCAGAAATCAGTGGCTGCAGCCTGTCGATTGCGATATCCATTGTTTCTTTCTGCATGATGCATGCTCCTTCTCTGCTCTAACTGTGTCAGTGTTCTAGCTGAATCCTAAGAGACAGCCAAGAACACCGTCACTACTGCCAGGCGGCATAAGAACATGTACAGTACAAAATCCTTCCATTCTGAATGTGTCCTAAAAGAACCTGCGTAAATTGTGAACTGGCAGCATTCTTGCATCAGAATTTTTACATCAGACACGTTTGGTTGGACAGGGAGCAACCCCAAAAACTCTCCCAGAAAAAAAAAAGCATACAAAATAAATAAGACAAAACGATATGATTCCTTTTTAAAAAAAAAAACAAAGCACTATATCATCTCCAGGAAAAAAGAAACAAACAAACAAAGCTCTCAAAAGCACTCTATACGCTGGTCACTCGCAAGCACAAAACTCTGTGATGCAATGCACATGACTCCACACGAAATGCTCGGCGCACTATCCACAACCAGATGACAGCTCCACTACAATCAGCTCATCATTATTTACACCCTGCAAAATGGACAACAGATCAGTTAGCTCAGACTGAGGACAATTAACCGATAGTGGCCAAAACAAGGGAAATACAACTGCATTAGAGCTTCAGTTGAATTCAGAAGGGTTCAGTTTAGTCAATGGGAGCTTCATCTGATTGAACCATTTGCGTTACCTCTGCTACCAGCAGTTCACACCATCTGAGCTAATCGTACTCCTTCCAAGGGATCCCCATCTTCCGGAGCTCCCTGAGGCTGCTAGCGATGTCTCGGATCAGCTCCTCGCCTGCCTTGCCATTTCTCAGCGAGTTCACACTGTGCTCCAGGAAGCTCCGGTCCGCTTCCAGCGCCATCAACCTCCCACTGACTTCAGAGATCTCATCTTCGAAACAAGCCAGGTCATTCTCACTGACCATGGCATGGTACTGCCCCTTTGGATCATGTCCTTTGCCATGTTTCGAGTCCATGAATCTGTTGCCATTTCTTCCTAGATGCTTGTTGAATACCGAATCATCTGTTTTGCCGTCTTCATCGGCATCTTCATACGCATGCTCTCTCTCTCTCTCTGTCATCAAATGAACCTTCTTTGTCATCACTGAGCTTGGGGAATGGAACGTGCTTGCTATTGTTTGAGAATTCATGAAGCTTCTGTCTCAGCTTCCTCAAGCGTTTCGAGATGTACGTCTTCTCGTCCTCAAAACCCGAGAGAGATTTAGATCTTGAGATGATAGAACCATGTTCTTTGGAACATGAAAGGCACATGTGGTCGCGTATTTCGTCGACGAGCAACTGATCTTTAAGTTTCATTTTGTAGCCTTCGATCTCAGCCTGGAGATCTTGAACTGTTTGAGCCATATTCTGAAGGTCCTCTCTGTCGTACTCGCTTTGCTCTTCCATCATCCTCTGGTACTGCAAGGCTTCCATCTGCATTGATGCCTTCTCTTCCTGCAGTCTAGTGATCATGGCCATTGTTTGGTTTGCTGCGACAGCTGAAGCGTTTCTTTCCTCCTCCAACTCCTTCCAAATACGCCTTATCGACTTGTGGTCCAATTCAATTTGTTGCTTCAGTTGATCAATGGTGCACTCTCCTTCAGCTTCATTCACCACGCTCTCAGAGATACCTGAATAATTCCTATCAAGGGAGAGTGCTCTAGTGATATTCTGAAGTATGGCTTGTTCATGTTGGTTCTGGACAGTAGGACTATCACAGTCAGGCGCCTGTGAAGCAGTAGAAAGCTGTGACAACAATGACTTCAGGCACGTCCCACGGGTAACATAGCCGTTGTTGTGTCGTCCTTGCTACGCTGCTTGGGAAGAAGGCGTCTGCTGCTGCGGTGATCGCGAGCGGCAAGGCCACATGGCCGTTGCACAGAGCTGGGCGGCTGGCAGGGATCAGCTGGAAGCTGCGTGCAGCAGAGGGCGCGGCAGGGTAGCGCGTCCCGCCAAGGGCGCCAAGAAGCGAATCCTCGAATTGCTGGGAGAACAGACTTGTACCAGTACCACCTTCACCAGTTTCTGCGTGGAAGACAGAGGGACATGCCTCAAGAGACCATACAAGTACTTGATGTTGTCCTCAGGGAGTCGCCGTCTTGGAAGTATAATAGCTATACTCAAAAGTTCTTTTCTTGAATTTCTAAGACTAACCTTCTATCCAGGGCACTAACAAATTCTTGGTAAACATTGCAGTTATGTCACAGTGTCCAGATCCTTTTTCTCTACTACTTTCGGTCACAGAGGTGACATTGGCGAGGGGCTTGAGTGCTGGAGGGGTTACTACCAGAGCCTGCGTCCAACACAAATGGGACTTTCACTGAATATAGGTAACACCCACTGATGTCTTTGTTGACATTTGAACCCATGCCTTTTATATGATCTGTTTTGATACAGTAATTTTAACATTGTTTTTTCATGTTTCTTTTTTCAGATATATCTGCGACATCCTTTTTTAAGCCTGTGACAGTGATCAAATTTGTGGAAGAGTTCCTGAACATACGTGATACCTCTTGTCCTTTGTCAGACAGAGATCGTGTGAAGGTAAAGATTTCCACACCGAGAAACTACAAAAACCTCCTGTACAGTATGGCATGCTCTTGGCTGCTATTTGTTAACTAATCTTGTTTGATTTCAATCGTATTCAGATAAAGAAGGCATTACGTGGAGTTCGCATTGAAACAAGTCACCAACAGGACCAGATCAGAAGATACAAGATAACTGGAATCACTTCCACCCCTATGAGCCAGCTGATGTAAGTATCTATCTGTAAAGGCTGCCTTCCTTTTTCTCTTTTTATACTACATTTATGTTTTAGAAAATTAGTTATAAGATTTTGTGCATGCTTGTATGTGTGCTAGGTATAATAGAGGGTTTTAGGAGTAAGATAATTTGGAGAAAATATTGTCTGAGGTTGACATCTATGATGTGTGTTCCTTACTGAAGATTAATTCTGAATTGCTTGTACAACACTTACTAACTTGTAACTAGTTTGTACACAAATATCACAATTTGATTGTTCTGACCTATGTCAACAGTATTTTATCAACTTACATTCATTCTTTGTCATTTTAGATTTTCTGTTGATGAGAAGGAAACAAGACAGACTGTTGTACAGTACTTTTGGGACAAATAGAACTACAGATTGAAGTATGGTTCTTGGCCCTGTCTTCAGGCTGGCAGTGATTCGCGTCCCGTATATTTGCCTATGGAGGTAATGTATCTATTGTCATTCTGTTGTACTTTAATTATTTGTCTATGTTCAGCGTTTTATACAAAAAATGGTTTGAGGTTTGCAAGATCGTAGAAGGGCAGAGATACTCTAAGAAGCTTAATGACAGACAAGTGACGGACATACTTAGAGCGACCTGTAAACGTCCCCAGGAGAGAGAGCAGAGCATCCATGATGTACGCATCCTGACCATTTATGCTCTGATGTATATTAGAATAATTTTTCTCTGTTGGAAATCATTTCTTTGATGATTTTTCTAATGTGCCACAGATGGTTCTGCATAACAAGTATGCTGAGGATAAGTTTGCTCAGGAATTTGGCATCGAAGTCTGCAGCGACCTTGTGTCTGTTCCAGCCCGTGTGCTGCCTCCACCCTTGGTAAATTTGCTAGATTCCCTTTTTGTTTGCAAGAAGTTGATTGTCAATGAATCACTTTGTTGTTTAATTTTTTAGGTGTACTAAGTTTCTTTATTGTATTTCAGTTGAAATATCATGACTCTGGTAGGGAGAAAACTTGTGCCCCAAGTGTTGGACAATGGAACATGATTAACAAGGTGATTCTATGCTCTTAGCTACAAATGTCTATATGAAGCTTGTTGAGTATTGCTTTACGTGTCAATAATTTATTATGAAATTGTCAAGCATCTTTGTTGACTGTTTGTGAAGCCTTCAGGAATTTGAGGGTATATGTCTTTTTGTTTGATGCTGAAACTATCAGTACCAATTATGTAGATCAGCCTTTAGATGTAAGAAAGCTTTCTTACGATGTGTTTTGGTGCCCTTTTCCAGAAAATGATCAATGGTGGAACTATTGATAACTGGACTTGTTTGAACTTTTCACGCATGCGTCCTGAGGAGGTACAGAGGTTCTGTATGGATCTGACCCATATGTGCAATGCCACAGGAATGGTAAGTTGTCCACTATCTGTATGTGTTCTGAATTATGATGTGTTATGTGGTTATTCCAGGTAGTTTGCTATATATTACAGTTGACTTATTATCATACCTGTAGAATTTCAATCCAAGGCCATTTGTTGAAGTTAAGTCAGCTGCTCCTAACCATATCGAAAATGCTTTGAGAGATGTACACAGGAGGGCCACACAAATGGCTGCCCAACAGGGAGCAGGAAATCAGCTACAGCTTCTAATTGTAATTCTGCCTGACGTTAGTGGTTCCTATGGTATGCACACAGTTATCTAGGTTGTACACACCTTTGCAATTTGTTGGGATTTAAGTAGTATACTTATGACATTCTTACTTTTGCAGGAAAAATCAAAAGAGTCTGTGAGACTGATGTTGGAATTTTATCCCAGTGTTGCCTGCCAAAGCATGCTAGCAGACCAAACAAGCAATATCTGGAAAATGTTGCACTCAAAGTCAATGTTAAGGTGAGATACATATATTCTTTGAGTAAAGGTTTTGTTTTGGTTCTTTCTTAGAATGTAATGATTCTTTTCCTTGAGCAGGTTGGAGAGCGCAACACAGTTCTTGAGCGAGCCTTTGTACGCAGTAGCATACCCTTTGTGTCAGAAGTCCGAACAATCATCTTTGCTGATGATGTCACACCCTCCCCACCAGGAAAGGGTTCTGCTGCATCATCCATTGTTGTTGTTAGTTTCTTTTTATAACTTTTAATTCTAATTAATCTAGTGGAATCTGTGAGGTTTTCTCAAAATGGTGCTAATACTGATGTTTCCTATAATTTTTCATTGAATTTGTGTAGGTGGTGGCACCAATGGATTTGCCAGAAGTCACCAAGGAGATAACAGTACAGAACAGTCACGATGATGACAATATAAAGATAACTGTGCTTCTACTTGACATTGATGTGGATGTGACGGTGAAAAGGTTTTCATCTCTGGAATTAATCATTGTTGAAGCCATGGAAATTAGTCAGATCTTCTTAACTGATGTCTACTTCCTGTGCAATGGTAAACTTGTTGTGTCTGGTATGGTTTTCAGTGAACTATATACTCTTCGAAGTAGACATCGCTTAAGAAGTCACAGGACTGCACCAATTTTCTTACAGTCTCACATTGAGAGTCTAATGAAATCTGGAAATTGGTTTGAAAAGATTAGTCTCCCTAATGCATTACAGTCTAGAAATTTAGGTATAACCTATATTGTTTGGTCTTGAAAATGACGCACAAATGATTGTATCAATGCTGGAAAAGGCTTTTGAGTACCCACATGAAGATGGCTTTTCATTTAATGGGCTTCTATAGTTAAAAGACTTGCGGTATATACCTGATACTCATTCTATCGAGATAAGAATTGAATTTAAGTTGGAAAAGCTGAAGCAACCTTTCTATGTGAAAGATGTGCTGTTTATTAAGAAGTCTATCTTAGACAGATTCTTTATGTATAAAGAATCAGATGGAAGCCATCAATATCCAATATATGTTGCTGAGCTTGCTTCATGGATTGTTGCTCTTAAAGATACCGGGGATGAATCTCTGTCGAAAATAAAAAAATTCAATGATATTTTTAAGCTCAGCAGGGCAATCAGCCTGTCAAAGAATCATGGAGATTGATCATCTAATGTTACATTATCATAAGCTGCCTCCAAATGATGCTACTGCCTTTAGGAAAGTTCTTGGTGAGAATGATCTTGTTAACCAAAAGCGGTGGTCATGGTGTCATGTTGTGACTTGTTCGGGAGGGGCTCCTGAAATAAAATCGGTTTTCTTTTTTTACCTCCTGGCTCAAGTCGGAAGTTATTTAATTTTAAGAATTATGATGATGATTTCTTTGGAAGGTTGGATTTTTTCCAGATGTTTTGAGATACATGCAAAACGCTTAACGGTAATCATATCATCCAAACCAGCCCCTGAAAATGTACTTGTATCACATTCTTAGCTAACTAAGTTTTTGTTTGATCTTTTGCTGCAGGGGAATGAAAAGCAAGCAGATGCTGCTTTGTACACTATTGCAAATAACCAACTTCAGAACTTGCGTTACCAATTACTTGTTAAATACAAAACTACCCAGAGAGTTGGCAGCTCTGCTGGGATTGGTTGTAGTGCCTCTGGTACTAGGTTCATCTGCCCTTGGTACTAGCAGCGGTGCCACTTCTTATATTGACATCGGTAGTATTCCAGAAAATAATTACACGGAAATTTACAAAATCTTTGGTTTCCCATCAAAGCCACCGAACTAAGTACTTGGTGAGGTTCTCATGTTGATTTCATATCGAAATACTTTAGATTTGTCATTCTTTCAAGTACTGAATCTATGTTGCTTTCTTATAAAATTTCATTTCTCTTACCTTTTGCATTTTATGCTTTCTGCAGCTTGCCAGATGCTACATATAATGTTTAATTAGCCTTGTCTAAGTTCTATTGCTTTTGTCACTATGGATTCTTTGCCACTGCAGTAATGGATACACTTGAATTAGGTTGTACTGTGTCATAAACAAATAGCCAAGGGCTACTAAGTCTTCTCATTGCTGCTGAACCATTTCCAAGGAACTGTTGTTATTTATGCTATATTCCTTCTGCTAATTGGAAAGCACAGCAAACTACCAATGATATGCTAGATTACCTATATACATCACAGTACCAAATGAGAGGGATACTCGCAGTCTCATTAGGTGAGAGACTCATTAGGTGAGAGGGATACTTGTAAAGAAGAGTGTGGAAGTTATTTACAAATATCTAACTCTAGAATTTTCTCTCATCCTTATCCTACCAGAGAGAAAATTCTAGAGTTAGATATTTGTAAAAAGAGTGTGGTTAGAAATGGTCGAGAATAAGGACTCATTTTCTTAGCAAGGCATGTCTGCTCAAAAATATCTTATTTTCCTCATAAAAATCTAATTTATTTTTGTTCTTTGTCACAAAAACTTGTCTCTTTTTTGTTTTGTTCTGAGTATCTGCTTCCTTTGTCAGATGACTAGGACCAGGTTGACCACTCGCAAAATCACTGGAGGATACCAAGCTCGCCTTACCCCTGCTCAGCCAGCTACTCCGGTTCAGCCTGTGGAGGAGGTTGAAGAGGATCTGGAGGATACCTGGAAGTGGGTAATGTTTGTCGGAATCGACGAACATTACCCATCTTTCCTCACGCAGGGCTGGGTAATGTTCTTTTCGACGAACATTACCCACCCGTCTCACTCAGGGGTGTGTACGCCGAACATCATGCAACCTTCAATCACACAGGTGTGGGTAATGTTCCTTGAATTCACCTAACATTACCTAACCTTGCCTCAGTCAGGTGTGGGTAATGTTTTCTGAAATCGAGAAACATTACCCAACCTTCACTAACACAGCTGTGGGTAATGCTCCGCGTAATCACCGTACATTACCCACCCTTTCCTCACTCTGCAGTGGGTAATGTTTGTCGGAATCGACGAACATGACCCAATTTTCCTCACGCAGGGCTGGGTAATGTTCTGGTGGACCAACATTACCCACCCGTCTAACTTAGGGGTTCGTATGCCGAACATCACGCAACCTTCAATTACACAGGTGTGGGTAATGTTCCTTGAATTCACTGAACATTACCCAATCTTCAATAACATAACCGTGGGTAATGTTCCGCGTAATCAACGGACATTACCCACCCTTTTCTCACTCAACGGTGGGTAATGTTTGTTGGAATCGACGAACATTACCTAGCTTTCCTCACGCAGGGCTGGGTAATGTTCTATTCGACACACATTACCCACCCGTCTCACTCAGGGGTGCGTACGCCGAACATCAACCTTCAATCACACAGGTGTGGGTAATGTTTCTTGAATTCACCGAACATTACCCAATGTTGCCGCAGCCACGTGTGGGTAATGTTTCTGGAAATTGAGGAACATTACCTAACTATCAATAGTACAAATGTGGGTAATGTTCCTTGTAATCACCGAACATTACCCACTTTTTCCCCACTCAGAAGTGGGTAATGTTTGACGGAATTGACGAACATTACCCAGCTTTCCTCACGCAGGGCTGGGTAATGTTCCATTCGACGAACATTACCCACCCTTCTCACTCACACTTCCTCAGTCAAGGGTGCGTACGCCTACCCAACCTTCAATCACACAGGTGTGGGTAATGTTCCTTGAATTCACCAAACATTACCCAACCTTCAATCACATAGGAGTGGGTAATGTTCCTTGAATTCGCCGAACATTACCCAACTTCCTCAAGGAGGCCGAGGCAAAAGCTTTAAGTGAGATCAAACGGTCCGTTTGTAACTGATTTTTTCGACCTTCTTAAAATTAGCCCAAATTTGTTCCGTAACTTGGAAGACTACAATAAAATGAATTAACTTGTTTTACAATCAAAACTTCTCCGGGTGAAAGAGTCAGCAGCTAGATGTGGTCATGTTCCGCAACATCTTCCCACGCCTCGCCGACATTGGCAGCTGGATGTGGGCGGGCATGTTCCGCAACATCTTCCCGCACCTCGCCGACGCGCTGGATGTGGTCCCCACCCTCGACGACGTGCTGGATGTGGTCCCCGCCCTCGACATAGCTAGCACACAACACCGACATCAGCTTTGGATGAAACAAAGGAAACACAGGGAAAACAGAGGTTGTCAGGTTGCACGCGGCGTCCTGAGACAGAGGTACGTCCTGAGATCAACGGCGGCGGCGCCATGAGCACGAAGCAGATTCGCCGCCAATTTATTTTCCTCCTCGTCGAGTACCTGGATTTCTTATCCCTGTCCTCTTCCTTGTCTAAAGAGATGGAAGCCAGAAGAAAGTGTGGAAAGGTGAACGGTGCAGGTGATCAATGAGCCGAAGGTGTCCTAATAAAGAAGTACCTACCTTACGCCCATAGCTTGCGTTTGGACTAACGGGCTAGCCTCCTCCTTTCATCCACTCACTAATGATGAAGAAATTAAGAAAACGAGAGCAATTACCCTCTCATCTCTCTCTTCCCTCTCCTTAAGCACATGACTAGCCTCTAAGCCAAAAGATAATGAGTTGCTAAGTAAAGAGGTGGAAGAAGTGTTGAAATTAACTAGCCCCCTTCCCTATTTATAGTCCAGAACGAAAAACCAAACTACTCTTACTCCTACAACTATGATAACTACCCATGCAGGGGTATTTTGGTCCAAGTTTTTATCCGCGCATCAGACGGACACGCCGCCTTCACGACTTTGCTTCGCCTCGACGCAAGCTTTGCGATGACGCCACGTGCCCTCCTTCTCGAAGCTCCGGCCGCACCGGGCTCGCCCCCGGTTTTGAGGCCCAAACCAGGGAACCTGCCTGCGCTGTGGTTTTGAGGTCCAAACCACCCAAACCGTCCATCTCCGCTTGGCCACCACGTGACCTCCTCAATGTCGACGCGTGTCCGGCCTCCTCCAAGCCTCCCGCTCGACTCGACCAACGCCGTCTTCATTTGCCATGTTATCTTGCCGTTCCGTGCACCGTTTAGACCACCTATGACTCCGCCCGGACTCTTCGGGTCCATCGGTTCAAGCCTACTCGTGTTCATCCTTCACCGCCCTTGGTCCATCGGCATGAACCTTTCGCTTGACCTTCACCACACACCGTCAGCCATCATGTCGCATCCTACACCTGCACATCACAAGCCAAGAGTAACATCAATCCAACACAAAGTTGTCAATCACTCATCATCCAAGGGTGACCACCATTGGTCTTCACCCACACTCTTCATCTCGAGCAATGTCTCGGTTCTTCGTTCACGCCGCCGTACAAGATGAACTCCGAGGCGTGAAACTCCACCTTGGCCGCCGCCTGCTGCTGCTGCCTCTCGCGGTCGCCGCCGCCGCTCCGACCCCTCCGGACGCGGCCTCCTCCCCATTCCGGTTGCTGTTGGCGGTAGCCGGAGTCGAGGGGGGCTTGTAGTACATGCGCCCCGTCTGGGTGCAGTGCCCGTAGGACTGCACGGCGACCCGAGCGCCTATCTCCAGCAGCTCCTCGCACACGTGGCCGTACCAGCTGCCAATCGGCGCCGACTTCCTCCCCATCTCCTCCTCCTCCCCCCGCCCGGGCAAGAACTCCTCCCAAGAACGGCGCGCGAACGACGGGACGAGCGCGGCGAGGCAGGAACTGGTCGAGCCGAGGGATCGAACGTCGCCGAGCGCGGGCGCGAGTTGTCGGCTTCTTTCCTCACGGCGGATTGATGGCTGGAGCGCGGCACGAGTTCTTGGTTTCTCTTGTCACGGCGGATCGAGGCTGGCAACAACTTGAAATACCTCGGGAAGAGGGATGCTTGGGTATTTGTAGCCGGGGGAGAGGAGGGGAGGGGAGGAGAGGTGATGTCGGTGGTCGGTGCGGCGGGCAGGCGAGTCCGACGATGGCGGGGCCTGCGACTCGACTCGGTTTGGACTCCGAGTCGGTCGGGGGCGCGTGGCCACCAAGGAAACTTTTCAATGGCCACCACCATTCAGTTACGACGTCATCAGTGATTCAATGGCCCAGACATAGCCCAGACATCAAACTTGGCCCATCTACATACAATAGGGCCCGGCCCAATTTTCTATCTTCCAAAGGCCATCACGACGAGCTCCCGGCTCAGGGCACTGAGAGCCGCCGGCGAGAGGTGGGGACGACGAGGAACGGTCAGGTGCTGCGGGCGGCGAGTTAGCTGCCGTGGCGTACGGGTTCCAGATCCGGTCTTTCCCTCTGTCAACATCCTCAGCGCCGGCGACGATTGGCCGACGACTACTGGTGAGGTCCGAGGTCCTTCTCTGCCTCACCTGCTCGGCCGCCGGCTGGGCGGCGCCGGCCCCTTTTGATATTTTGTTCAATTCGAGCCTGCGATCGATTAGATATACATCGATTGTGCTGAAATTGCTGAGTTAGACGATGTGTGCATCACCTCCTAGACTGTAGTCTGTATTCAGTTGGATGGCTCGTTTGGGGGTAACACTATCTGTTCAGTAGTCTGTATTCAGTTGTATTCAGTATGTTCCTCAAAAGGTAGAGCATCGTCCATTCATCCTGGTCGGTTTACCTGTGAGCCTCATCCTGGGAGTGGATTTAAGTTGCTCAGTACTACCTTTTATAAATCCTGTAAAGTGTACATATTTCAGTGTCGTGGTCAGTTTTTTTGGAAAGAAATAGTGTGTTTAGGTATTGAGATATCTCTAACAAGTGAATTACCATCATGCATCTGTGTACATTCTTTTTTGTGTTAACTGACCACATGCATGCTCATTTGTTTCTGTGGAGTGCTCAATAGTTTTCCCTTCATCATTCTTTTGCACAAATCTCTGTTAGGAAATCCTTGGTAATCCTTGTCTGGTGCTAGATATATGCTTTCCTAGTTTAGCCAGGAGCTATTTTGGTAGTTAGCAATTGTGTGTATCGGGCTGATTGAAGCCCTGACTAGTTTCCTTGTAATGGTCTATAAGTAACAGGCATAAAGGCCAAGGAAGAGTGCCAAGTTAGATAGCACCAATTCAGTGTCTACCCTTCACCAAGCTGGACACGGCGGTGCTGGGCACCGTGCGGTTCGGCGACGACTCGGTGGCGCGGATCGAGGGCCGCGGGACGGTCACCTTCCAGTGCAAGAACGGTGAACTTCGTTCATTCGTCGGGGTCTACTTCATTCCCCGGCTGACTGACGACGAACATCGTGAGCATTGGGCAGCTCGACGAGGTCGGGTACAAGATCAAGATCGACGAAGGAGTAATGAGGATCAGGGAGCCCGACGGCAAGCTGCTGGCGATAGTGACACGGGCGGCCAACCGGCTGTACACGCTCAAGATAGCGCCGCCAGTGTGCCTGGCGGTGCGAGGACGCGGCGACGAGGTGGCGTGGCGCTGGCACGAGCGGTTCGGCCACGTCAACATGGTGGCACTACGGAAGCTAGCTCGGGAGGAGCTGGTTCGAGGGCTGCCGGAGCTTGGCCAGGTGGAGCAGGTGTGCGAGGCGTGTTAGGCAGGCAAGCAGAGGCGCACCTCCTTCCCGGCACAAGCAGAGTACCATGCACAGCAGCTTCTGGAGCTGGTGCACGGCGACCTTTGTGGTCCCATCACGCCAGCAACACCAAGGGGCAATAGGTACTTCTTGTTGCTAGTGGATGATCTCAGCAGATACATGTGGGTAGCCGCGATTCCATCCAAGGATCGTGCAGCGGCTGCCATCAAGGAGATCCAGGCGCGGGCAAAAGGCGAGTCTAATCTAGGGAGGCTTTTGCAAACTTTTCGATCGGCAATCTTGTCCTCCACAGCGGCTCGTCGGAGCGCCGCCTCACGCCGGGGTCCCTTCCCTTGGGTACCTCTTCTTCCTCCTTCCCGCGTCGCAGTCGCAGAAACCCCAACTTCAGCGCAAAGGGTTCCCGGAGCCCCTCTGACTTGTTCGTGCTGACAGAACGCCGCCTCTAACTTAGACCGAGCGAGCGGGTCGCCGGAGCGGCACGTACGGCGCCGCCGCACTCCGGCCGTTCCTGCTTCTAAATGCATTCGTGAAATCTCCGGCGGCATGGTCCACCACGTTATGGTAGACCGTAGACGCAGTTGGCAGTTGCTGGCAAAGTGCAGAGAATTTCAGGCAGGGAGCTTCAGGACCGTCACAAATTCAGAGCAAGAAACTGAAGAAAAAAGGAAGGGGGGCAGCTGGCTGCCCTGTAATCTGGAGTTGTTGAGCTCAAAAGAAAATCTTTGCAGAATTCTAATCAAAATATTCGAGTATGTAACAGAATAAGGCAAGGAAACTGAGAAGATTGCCCCTGAGTCACAGCTCCTGCTGGCATATAGAAGTAATTGTTCTCCCTGTCTTCCCTGGGAATGCATGTTGTCGCTGCATTCATGCCCCAGAGGGGGGAACATTGAGCTTGTTCATGAATCGATCACATCTTAGCCGATCAGCTCAGCATTCACCGTCAGAACTCAGTGGCTGCAGCCTGTCGATTGCGATATCCATTGTTTCTTTCTGCGTGATGCATGCTCCTTCTCTGCTCTAACTGTGTCAGTGTTTCTAGCTGAATCCTAAGAGACAGCCAAGAACACCGTCACTACTCTGCCAGGCGGCATAAGAACATGTACAGTGCAAAATCCTTCCATTCTGAATGTATCCTAAAAGAACCTGCGTGAATTGTGAACTGGCAGCATTCTTGCATCAGAATTTTTACATCAGACACGTTTGTTGGACAGGGAGCAACCCCAAAAACTCTCACAGAAAAGAAGCAAGCAAAATAAATAAGACAAAACGGTATGATTCCTTTTTTTCTAGAAAAGAAACAAAGCACTATATCATCTCCAGGAAAAAAGGAACAAACAAAAAAAAACAAAGCTCTCAAAAGCACACTATCACTGGTCACTCGCAAGCACAAAATTCTGTGATGCAATGCACATGACTCCACGCGAAATGCTCGGCGCACTTGCTCCACCTGATGACAGCAACCGCATGCACATGCTCCACTAAAATCAGCTCATCATCATTTACACCCTGCAAAATTGGCAACAGATCAGTTAGCTCAGACTGAGGGCAATTAACTGATAGTGGCCAAAACAAGGGAAACATCACTGCATCACAGATTCAGTGGAATTCAGAAGGGTTCAGTTTAGTCAATGGGGAGCTTCATCTGATTGAACCATACCTCTGCTACAGCAGTCAACACCATCTGAGCTAATCGTACTCCTTCCAAGGGATCCCCATCTTCCGGAGCTCCCTGAGGCTGCTAGCGATGTCTCGGATCAGCTCCTCGCCTGCCTTGCCATTTCTCAGCGAGTTCACGCTGTGCTCCAGGAAGCTCCGGTCCGCTTCCAGCGCCATCAACCTCCCACTGACTTCAGAGATCTCTTCTTCGAAAGAAGCCAGAACATTCTCACTGACCATGGCATGGTACTGCCCCTTTGGATCATGACCTTGGCCATGTTTCGAGTCCATGAATCTGTTGCCATCTCTTCCTAGATGCTTGTTGAATACCGAATCATCTGTTTTGCCGTCTTCATCGGCATCTTCATACGCATGCTCTCTGTCTCTGTCATCAAATGAACCTTCTTTGTCATCACTGAGCTTGGGTAATGGAACGTGCTTGCTATTGTTTGAGAATTCATGAAGCTTCTGTCTCAGCTTCCTCAAGCGTTTCGATATGTACGTCTTCTCGTCCTCAAAACCCGAGAGCGATTTAGATCTTGAGATGATAGAACCATGTTCTTTGGAACATGAAAGGCACATGTGGTCGCGTATTTCGTCGACGAGCAACTGATCTTTAAGTTTCATTTTGTAGCCTTCGATCTCAGCCTGGAGATCTTGAACTGTTTGAGCCACCTTCTGAAGGTCCTCTCTGTCGTACTCGCTTTGCTCTTCCATCATCCTCTGGTACTGCAAGGCTTCCATCTGCATTGATGCCTTCTCTTCCTGCAGTCTAGTGATCATGGCCATTGTTTGGTTTGCTGCTACAGCTGAAGCGTTTCTTTCTTCCTCCAAGTCCTTCCAAAGACGGCTTATCGACTTGCGGTCCAATTCAATTTGTTGCTTCAGTTGATCAATTGTGCACTCTCCTTCAGCTTCATTCACCACGCTCTCAGGGATACCTGAATAATTCCTATCAAGGGAGAGTGCTCTAGTGATATTCTGAAGTATGGCATGTTCATGTTGGTTCTGGACAGTAGGACTATCACAGTCAGGCGCCTGTGAAGCATTAGAAAGCTGTGACAACAATGACTTCAAATCTTCATGAACTTTAGAAGATTCCTTCCTTCTTGTTGTATCAGTAAATTCAGCTTTCTTTCCATCTGCTATGGTATCTGTTTTAGCTAATTTAGCGGCTACTGATAACTCCTCAGTAGAACTAAGAGCGTTGTGCCAAACATCATCTTCTGATTGATCTAATGAGAAAGAGAGAGCATTGTCAGCATATGAAAAGGGAAGAATCATAAAGGCGGAAAGACACTTCGACATGTTTAATGATAAATTGGATAACTTAGACCTCTTGTGTCGGAATCTTCAGTAATCTGCTGCCCATTTTTTATGGTAAGATCAGTTGGCTGGAGGTTTGCCTTTCCATCATCTAGGATGTTGCCCAACTCTTCTGAATTTTCAAAAGGCTTAATGTCAGAACCATCATTCTGGACTAGTGTCAACTCAGACTGCTCAGGAATTTTCCCCTGTGAGTTGTCATATGGAGGCATGTCATCTGCAATCTTTGTTAGTGGATGCCTCATTGCAAAACCTTCCTTCAAATTATCATTGTCATCCTTTAGCAAATTTCCAACATTACCAACAGGCTGCCAGGGCTCTGATTCAGTATCAGAAGTCCTCAACTCACTGTATGCGGCATAATTGATCTCATCGATATTCTGATGATCTCTTGATACAACTCTGCAAATCCCCTCGATGCCAATTCCACTAGCTTTGCTTTGAAGAACGACAAAAGGATGAGACTTCACTTCCAATGGCCTCGAGCAGCATGAGCATATAGTTTCCTTCATGTCTTGTACTTCAGATGTATCATTCCCCGAAGTGAAGTTGTCTCTGCGACCTGCATTATCAATACCGACACCGAGTTTCCCTACCAAGGATCGGTATGTCTCAAGGTTTGACTTCTTGTCAGTAGCAAATGAAAGAAGGCAGGCCTCACACATACTGTGGACGTCAACAAGCTTTTGGTGGATGTGGCAAAATGCCCATGATGATGCTTCTGCCTTGTGAGAACTGCACATAAGGTCGCAGTAAAAGCCCTTCTGCACCTTGCCCAAGACATGATCCAACCTTGTGCACATCGGGCACGGCGGTTGCAGCTTGCAAAGGCGTGCAAATGCTGTCACCAGATAGGAGAGTAGCCCCTCAAGCAGCAGCAGGAGCATCAAAATCCATTCTAGGACTGCTGAAGATAGTAGAGCAGAGAGATGGTGATATCTCCAAGGTTTACCAGTACTTGATCTTGAAGCCATCGACTTGGGCTGGAAATCTGTCACTGGATAAATAGTTTGTCTTTCCTGGGACGATGATATTTTGGAGTACTGCAAAAGATATTTTAAGGTTAGAGGCAAAACGATAGCCAAAACTGAAAACTCTGAAACTTAAGCCAAGTGGCAACCGCAGCACTACTAAAAGCCCTGTAGTTAGATTCAAATCGAACATACCAATTTAAATTTCCATTTCGAGGAGAGAATTAGGGGAGGAGGTTTTAGGATAGAACTTGTGATTCCATCCATGCAAAGAGGTCTCCTAAAGTAAAACCCAAGAATACACAGTAACACAATATTTTTTTTGAAAAAAAAACTTCGACAGCCTACAGCTTTGGATGAAATCAGAGGCAACTCATGACCAGCTGCATACAAAACTGCGCAAGAACGCAAGAAATTCAGCTTGTACTGGATCAGACACAAACCAACAGCAGGAACTCAATGAAAGACCAGTTCACACAACCGAAACGTCCAATCCTACTTTCCCAGTACAGAATACGATCAGGATCAAGCAAATCGAATTAGCTCAAGAACTCCCAATCGCATCAACGATTCAAGAAAGTGAAGATCAAACGGCTCATCTAACATACCTTCATCACATTTCTGAGGTGATCGTGGGTGTTCTTGGCTTCTTAGGATGGGAGGCAGGAATGAGGAAAGGAACAGCTTGCTCAGATCTCCCCCGCTCCGTGTCCCTGGAGCACAACTTGCCAACTACCATGGAACCAATAAACAAAACCGAAAAACAAGGATTTTACTTGCATCAATAAATTAATTAAAGGACATTGAAGAAGATATCAAATGGAGAAATTAAAGACGGGTACCACCCGGAATTCGTCATAACAGGCTGTGATAGTACAGAAGATTAGACAGAGAATAAATAAAGGAAGAGGCAAGCGAATGCTGATCTTCTCTCCTTTTTTTTCTCAATTTTTCAAAATAAACACTTTATTGGTGACTTTCTCAATTTTCGATTCAAATATGCCAACCTTTTTTGTCCATTTTATTTTCTCGCTCTTTGTCACAAAGTTAAAGGGTACCAGATTGATACCTTCCCAAATCAACCTTGACTCTGCCGCTGAAACGTGGGCCCATGTCATTAGACTCTACAACTTCCAGAATATTCAGATAAAATTAGACATATTAGCTGGCTTCGAAAATGAGGCGTTAGTTGCACGCTCCTTCCAGCCTGTTTTTTGCTGCAATTTTCAGCAGTCAGTCCGGAATTCATACTCTGCCTGATTATTATTTTTTTGCGGGTATCCTCTGCCTGAATTTCAATGTGAACTGGCCATCATTCGATGCCACGAACCACCATGAGTATTGGAGAACTGTCGGGCAAACTGCATTGCAACTGAAGTACGCGGCCTACACAAGACGAAGGCACAGAACTTCAGGATTTGCAGGCACCACAAACTCCCACAGGGTTTTCCAAACCTGGGGATACATCAATCAGAACAGTGCCATTCCAACAGCTATTCAGCTCACAGATTAGTTCAAGGGCTTCAAAGGACCAAGACATCGACTGACAGACTCCTTACAAAGACCCTCAAGTAATTTACAACGTCGAGCATCACATGGTCCCAGCAACAGAGTTCTTACAAGTACAGGGTGAATGAAAGAAAATGGATAAGGTCCAGCAGCGCGCACCGGCCTTGGCCCTACAGCCTTCTTTTGGTGGAGATGTCGGGTGTAAATTAAGAGCAAAATGCCATGGAAATGAAAATGGCTAAGAGTTAGATAATTAGGTTTGTACTGCGACAATTGCAGAGCTTGGCTGCTAAATGTTCTTCAAAGGGCCTTCAGCTCAGGCTTAACAGCTCTGGTTTTAGTCGCCACACCATTCTTCAGCGAGCATTGTACTCTATTAGCATCTTTAGAACTTCCAATGCTGTGACGATGCGACCGGGCAGATGATGCACTAGTGTTTTTCCCCTCTGGTGTCTGTGCTGTATCACTGCAACTCTTTCTCCTTGAACTTGTAAACTTTGGTGATTTGGCACGAGTAGGAGGCACCTTGACAGAACAGAAGGCAAAACTCAAATTCACCACCAGAACCATCAATATATGGAAAAAAGTAGCTAAGTATACTAATATTTCACACAATATACTTCATGCTACAAGCAACAATCATGCATTTCAATCATTTGCACAAAAATCATTATGGGATATGAAATACTTCTTGCTCAGTTGCTCAAGTTAATTATACCCATGTTATTATTGGACAATTAGCTTGGTGTTAGGGGCAATTAAAAGGGCACAAAAGTCAGTCTCATTAAGCAGTATATGCACATTTCTCTCTTGGAATGATACTATACCCTAAAGAATATGTGACATACAATAAAATGATAACAGACAGACTTGCAGCTATAAGGTTTTAATTGAGGATTAGAAATACGACATAATGGAATTACCTTCTTAAGTTCAACCTTTGGTGGGGGGCCTTCTTGATAGAAGCTTGGCATGGGTTTTGCTCTAATGACCAATGACTTCCTTAGTTGTTTTAAAGCAGCTTCTTGCTCTTCCTACCCAGAAAAATGAACATAACGAGATTAGTTAAGGATAGATAAAAGGCAGCAATAGTACTTTTCATATCCGCAAGACTAGACAATATATTAAAAAAATCTAGCACATGCACTTACTAAAGGAAAAGCACAGATGCATACAATCAATATAACTTGTCGATTAATTAAACGAAACAGTGTAAGATGGTCAATGGCATCAAACAACAAAATCTAACTCAGCACAACATTGAGTAGATGCATGTGATAGTAGATGGCATTCAACCAACCATATTTAAATGACACATCATTGATTAGATAATCACAACAACCATCTTAAATTCTTTATATATTATGTGCTGATCTTGCTTGTATACAACTTAGATGTACTTTTTTAACAAAATATTGAGATGTCAGATTGAAAAGACAGAAAATGTTTACAACAGTAAAAGGAAACTGTTACTGTTTAGATGTGATGAAACTATTAATTATATATGTGAAATTTAATATATCCCATGTTCCCACTACTTATATGTGCAAAAGGCTTTGACACCTCAAAAATCTCTGCCACCTACAGAGGAAAACTGAAAAAGAACAAGGGAAAGGAAGAAATAAGAGTAGCATGTAAGTAAAACAGATGGAAGGCCTATGTATGGCCAGTGAGAATCTTCCATGAATTTTGCAATTTTGTTATAAAGAAAAGGTAACATAAAGCTCCCTTTGAGTGTACTCAGAAATAACCCTATTTGAATAGGGCCATTTATAGCTTTTTTCAAAACAACATTACCATATAGATCATTAGAACTAACAATACAAAACGCAAGTGACCTTACCTACTATTGGTTGCTTCAAACTCCCAAGAGACATATCAGATTTAAGAAGTTCTTACCTTTTTCCTTGCCTCAGCCTCATCCTTCTCTGCTTCCAAAGCCTTATGTTTCTCTTCTAGTTTTGTGTAGAACTGGATAATTAACAACATGGTGACTACCAATAATTGATATAAATTAACCAACCATCTGGAAATAATGCAAGCAATTATATACAGACCTCCCTCCTCTTGTCAGCACGGTTAGCACACACAAATGAAGGGGGAACAGGGACAGTTGTCTTAGTCCTGCCAGCTCTTGTGGATGTTGTAGTTCTTTGTGCAGCTCAGGAAAAGGACCAGATGAAACTCAGAGTGCTTCCAAATTCATTTATTTCCAAATTTAAACAATTAACTGAGAACAAATGCATCATTTTGACAATGCTTGCCGTGTGCATAACAAAATATTGCCAATTGAGAAGACACAGGATCATGCTTTCAAGTTCACATAAGATTCATTATGTAAATGTTCATCATTTAATTACATATTCAACGGGAAACAACAAAGAATTCAGTGCTTAGTTAAGAAAAACCAGTATGTAATTTTCTGGTTATCTTTGAACATGAAGATTTAAATATATTATTATTCCATCCTTATGTAACTAGGTGCGAAAAGTTAGAAGCTCATTTTCATAATCTTAAAATATCAGCTGCATAGCTACGGAACATTACAAGAAAAAGGAAAAGAAGCTCAACAAATCTAAGTAGACAGAAAAAGGATACGAGGAAGTCACAGAACACGAGTCCTCTTCCTGAGGGTGAAATGTCTGCTCAGGCTGCAGAGTCTTCCTAGGTGCCACTGGTGTACTCTGAAATAAATAGCCAGAGTAGTTCTGTTAGTATAGTTTCCTTTTCTTAAAAGTTTACTGGATATTTTCAGACAAAGAGAAGAAATGAGATGTGTCCCCAATTAATTTAGATAAAATAAACGGATTCAGTTTTGAACAACAAATTTAAGATGCTCCCATGTGATAGAAAATTTCAACGTGGAGATCGAAAGACCTGTGTCTGATCAGATAGCTTCCATGCATAAGATAGAATACATATGATGTTAGCTGGTAAGAATTACAACGTCTAACAATTGCACAATAGATAATAGGCCATAACAAAAACTTGCTAGGTAATAACAGCTCAAGACAAGTGGTAAATAATGTAGCATTGTAATGAGATATATGCAGATGGCCATGTCCATACCTTCTTTGTCATGCTTGCTGGAGAGATGCTACTTTTATCACCGGATTTTTCCTTATTGATGGATGGACTAGACACACCACCATTTCCTCCAGAAGACCTTCTTTGAGTAGAAAGGGAGAATGGTTGGGGAACAACACGTTTAGGCCTCTCTGATCCAGAACTTGCAGACTTCGCTGGGGACTTGGGGGGAGCAGACTGCTCTTGATCAATCAACTTCAATGATTCTTGATTTACACACTTGTCTTCCTGTGTGTCCCCTTCCACATTCGGGTCCTTCACAGAACTAGTCACTTGGTCTTCCGGGCTATCATCATCATGATTGCCACTAGTGGCTTCGTCGCATCCATCAGTGTTGCTGTCACCATTTGGATGGCATATAACAACATCTGATTCTTCGTCTGTAGAAATTTCCACAGCCTCTTTCACGATTGGACTGCAGAAAAAGATAAATAGACATAGGTTGGCAGCTGGAGTCACATGTGAATTCAAATAGATGAGAAGAATAATTATACAGTACGTAATATAACTGATGCAGCTGGCTCGCGCCACCGTCATGGACAAAAAGAACATATATAAACAATTTCACCACAAATAACATGTCACCTACATTAGAAATACTGAAATCAATGTTATCATGTAACTGAAGGACGTTAGCTCGTTCTTTTAGAGCATTCTGGCAGAAGATTACCTACACACATATACTCAGCTATAAACAAGATGGCAGTTGACATATTTGGCGGTCTTTGAGGTATGCAACCACATAGGTATACCCGGCAACAAAACTAGTTGTCCAAATTGAACACATTTGAACTGCATAGCCCCAGGAAAAGTAAACATTGAATAATTTGGTGCGTACTTTTCTAGAGAAATTCACTACACGCTTATTCACTTATGTGCCTAATGCAGGTAATAACAACCATGAGCTGCATCCAAATAGTCCAAGAAATTCGTAATGGGTGTCCAGGAATTGACCATAAACATCAGAAGATGTCAACTCCATATGAGGATTAAAAGATCATTGGATATGCAATAAAGGAAACAAGTAAGACAACTCAGAAAACCCTAGCAGCAAACCACAGATAAACTATATCAATTGCCTGAAACCTTAGAACCTCAAATCAGATGTCTAAGAAATGTGACATGAAATATTCGAAGTTGTTCCTGCAGGTTTAGAAACACATCCATAAGAAATTTCAACATATAATTAATGGTTTCAGCATGTTCAACAAGATGGGGCAAAAAGGTTCAAATTTTGGTTCTTCAAGAAGAAAAAGCTCATATCAAAAATTTCCTGGTTGGTCATCCCCCACCAGTTCCCCACATTGACATAAATTTCTGAAAGAAGCACACATTGGGCCTCTTGATTTGCTTGGGGGAAGCTACTGTCCGTAATAATCTTGTACTAAACTTGGTACAAACAGCAGCAGCAATGAGGGAGACAATGCAATAAGGACTAGGAAACCAGCGATTTATAGCGACTCATCCAGAAACATGCCAAACACTCACCCTTCTATTTCGCCGCAAGCTACACATCTGCAAGGTCAAGCTATGTCCTAGAACAACCAAACCCTACCTAGCTCGCCAGCCTAGACAAAGTAAAAAAGCCACCCAAAAATCACCAAAAATCACGTGAATCGCGGAGACCTCTACCAGATCTACCAATCAGCTAAACGATGAGCTCCAGCGCCAGCATTGCTGCAAGAGGACACACCCACACCAAATCCTCCGAGACAAAGGGAAACGAACAGAATGCAGCTGAAGGCGAGTTGCATTACGCGCTTTCGGGCCCCTTGTTGGTGAGATCCCACCGCCGGCGCGCCGCCGCCGGATCCCCGCCGCCCTCGCCGCTGGCCGCCATCGAGTGACAGGGCAGCGCGAGCCCGCCGCTCTACTCGCAGCGCAGCTCCCCCGCTCCGGAACCCGAGACCCTCCGCGTACGCCTCCTCACCGCCGGGACCCCTCCAGTCACGGAGGGTGGCGGCGCCGTCGCCTCCGCCTCCCTCGCCGCGCAGCCGCGTGTTGTGGAATGCGTTTTTTTTTTTCTTCTCTTGGGGGCTCGCTCTCGCTGTGTGTGTGTGTGGCTCCCCCGTGCACGAGGGGTCGGTGCTTCATTGAGTAGTTCAGCGGGAGGACCGAGGAGTGAGCCGTGGTGGCCGGTTGGGCCCACACGTAAGTGACGGCTAAACCCCCTACTTGAAAACGTCGACGCTCCAACCAACAGTAAAAAATCCAACGGCATAAAGCCATAAACTATCCGTTTTTCACAGTGCAGGCAGGTGATTCCGTGATTATTACATCTTGTAAAAGCTCAGCCGGTAAATCTGCTGGGCAGCCGCTGCGGCATCATCGTCAAGCTGGAGCTCAGAGCAATTTTGACCAGCACCGCAGAGGATCCGAGCCCGTCGAGCTGGGGAAGACGATGGCCGACGACGGCGACCGGCCGGCCGGTCGGTCGGTCACACGGAGCGTCCGGTCCCCGTTCGCTGCAGCTGCTAACATCGGATGCTTGTACCTGACAGTTAAGCCGGTCAACCGTAAGCCTCACCGCACAGCGTCTCCCTAATTAATCGGTTCCGGACGTGCTCCGAGTATTTAATGAATAATACAATTTGGCCCACGACGTGTTCGGTAGATGCTCTGCATGTAGTACTATTTTTTTTTTCTGATGACAAGCTCCGTTTGCAACGAGAAATCGAAACACTTCCAATCGAAGTTCCTCGCGAGGATTCGAGATGTTTGCACGGAATTTGTGTGAGATCTATCCCCGGTTTGAAGGGATTTTTGTATGAATGTAGTGGAGATGGCAGTGCTAACTTCCTGGCGTTGTTTTCCCTCTACGGGTCGAGTCAGTCGCAAGGGGAACCGTGATGCTTTATCGCATACCAATATACAGGTGAGGAGTGGCAATTAACCTTTGATGACGGCTTATCTACTTGGATTATTACAAAAAGGCAACTCTTTACACAAAAGCAAAGCTTATGTTTCCATTGGCGCTACCTTATGGTACAATCTATTGCTAACTTTAGCTTCTTTAAAGCAAACGGTTCGTGCATGGCAGGCAAATGTGTTGCGGAAAGAAACTTGATGGTGAAGCCTGAGCTACCATAGGAAGTTTAACCTTTTCGCGTCGCATTTTCCTCCGAATTCATGTGGGAGTTTTAACCGTTTTCCACCAAATAGGGTGAGCTTTATCTCCCAGCAAAAGAGCTCTTCTGCTGCAGAGTGCGGACACTAGCGTGAGAGCGCACACTTTATCAACTCAATTGGCTCGGAGTTCACTTACACAAAAGAAAGTGTAAATTTGCAAATCATTTGGAATAAGCTATTCTTAGCTTTCACTAACTTGCTGCCGGGTTTTGCGGTTTCCCGCATGGAACATGCATGCATGGCAAGCTGCCAAGCTCTCTACAGCAGCGACTGCTTGCGCATGTGCATGTCTTTGTCGGTCGCTCACCTCGCGCGGCGGCTCTCGACGGCTGAATTAGCCGCTAGTTTCGGCTCCAACTCCAACTCCAGAATGGGCTAGATGTCACGCTGGGCCGGCCGAGATGACGACAAGCGCATCTCGTCGTGGACCCAAGGGTATGTTTCAGCCTGGCTAGGCCCACGGAGCCGAGTCCTCGAAAACCCTAGCTAGCTAGGTTTCGGTTCACGATGACTCCCCGTTGGCTCGGCGCGGCGCGGCGCGGCGCGTCCTTTTACCATGCCGGCACGGCACCGGCCGCCTCAGATCATGGTCCCCTGCACCGGCCGCGCTCGTCTCCTCGTCGAGTTCCGCCAGACGGCTGCGCTCGAACGGCACATATCAAAGCTCGTCAACCACCGCAAGCACATGTCATCTTCCGTCGAATGCTGCGTGTGCTCGATCTAGCCTCTAGCCGTCTAGCGGCCGTTATGGGAACCGGATGCTTCTGCTCACACGAGCGCGTACTTTTATTTTGCCGTGCACCGGATCCCAGTGGCCTTGGCCTCGCCGTGTCGTGCGTGACATAGCATAGCTTACCGCACGTCTCGAACCGAATCGGGTTGGGTCGACCGTTGGCTCGTCCTGTCTGAAGCAAGCATGGAGCCTGGTGACTGATGTGCACGCTGTGCAGCTGTATTGGATCTGAATCTCTGATCGATTCCAACAGGTAGAGACTCGCCCGATGAGTGTATGTTCCGTGACTTCGCATGGGCGCCACGAGCGATGCATAGCTTTCTGCCAAGTTGAGAGAGTTGAGACAGGAGAAAAGGCAAGCCAGAAGCCACAGTCGCTTGAACACTCGAACAACGTTTTGGACGAGAGTGACGAGTCCTATAACCAGTGTGTGACGCGTCCTCGACGAGCTCGCGGCGGCTCTGTCAGCGTGGCATGGCCACTGGGCAGTGGGCACTAGACCGGGTTCTAGCGCGGAAACGGAAGAATCAGGGACGGCACTGAGAACAATGAGCTGCACGGAACGCCGGCGAGCGCGCCGCAGCAAAACCGAAAGAGATTTTATTATATTTGAAAAAGAAGAAAAACGCAAAAGATGCAAGACGATGCGAACCAAAAAGGGGAAAAAGGAGGGTGCACCAGGGGTCAAAAGATGAAAGTTCCACAGCAAAAGAGGCGCCCGCTCTACTCCTGCTTCTGTGCAGCTCTGTCAGCTCCTGTAGGACGCTCGGCGGTTACTCGCAGCGAATCTTTACGCTCCCCTCCCCTGCCCGGGTTTCCGGTCCTATTCAAAAGCCGTTACCACCACGTGTCAGAGAAATGCACGGCCACGACATATACTAGGCCAATGGGCCTCACCAGAGGAGAACGCACGATTGCACGAACGACGACGACTTGAGGCGCGGCCCGCAATGATTTGCACTGTTTCAGCCCAATAAACACAAGAGTATACAGCTTGCGCTAATCTTGCCAGGCATAAAGCCCATCATTACCAATCTTATCCGAAACGGTTGTAAAAAATCAGCGATTATAATTAAGGGCCATTTATACAGCTCATAAAGCCACGTAGGCACTACGAGACGTGGGGCGAAAGCAACACGCAAAATTGGAGAGGAAGGAAGGATGCTGTACAAGTTGGTCACGAAATGCACACCAAATCATTCTATTTCAGATCTGGAATTCAGATCAGATCAGGCCAGAGCCAAAACAGCAGCCACCAGTACAGTAAATTAGCAAAGGTAAGGTAATTTCTCGACAAATACTATCACCACATGATAAACTTTAACAACACAATGCGGACCTCAACTCCCCATCACCAGCTACAGAAATACAACACCTAACAAACACGTCGTCATCGTCGTCGCCTTCGTCTTTTCACCATGGGTACGCAATGTCCAGTGTACCCCCGCTTCCATATCAAATTTACAAGCTAGTACCCCTGACTCGCCCTCGACTAAGGAAAAAGGAAGAGAAGAGAAAGAGAAACAGCTAGGAACCAAACAAGAACGAAACCCTAGATTCCTCGACGCCGAACAATCTACTTCTTCGCCTTCCGGGCCGGCACCTTCCTCGCCGGGGCTGCCGCCTTCTTCGCTGGAGCAGGCTTCTTGGCAGGGGACTTCTTCGCCGCGGCGGCGGGTTTCTTGGCCGCCGGAGCCGCCTTCTTCCCCGGAGTGTCCTTGGCCGACGTCTTGGCGGCCTTGGCGGGGCGGGTCGTCCGGGACGGGGCGGGGGCGGCCTTCGTCTTGGCAGCGGGCTTCGGCTTGGCGGCAGCACCCTTCGGCTTCGGCTTGGCTGCGGGCTTGGCCTTCGGCTTGGCGGCCGGTTTGGGCTTGGCAGCTGGCTTGGCGGCTGGCTTCGGCTTCGCAGCGACTGCCTTCGGCTTGGCCGCGGGCTTGGCGGCCGGCTTCGGCTTGGCGGCTGGCTTCACCTTGGCGGGGGCCTTGGCCTTGGGCTTGGCGGCGGCCTTGGGCTTCTTGGCGCCGGCCTTGGGCTTCGCCTTGGGCTTCGCGGCTGCCGGCTTCGCCTTGGGCTTGGGCTTGGGCTTGTCGGCGGCCGGGGCGCGCGCCGACGGCAGCTTGTAGGAGTTCTTGACCTTGGTGAGCTTGCCGCCGGCGACGAGCTTCTTCAGTTGCACCAGCAGCAGCTTGCGGAAGTTGGGCGGCAGCTTGTCCTTGTGCTTGTCCTCCACGAACTTGGCGATCGCGTACTGGCTGGAACCCGTCCTCTCCTTGAGCGACGTGATCGCCTCCGAGATCATCTGCGCACCAACGACCGTACGGAATCCGTCAGATCCAGACGCCACGAAATCCAGCAACGAAAAGCAGCAGAGCAGGGACGGGGAAACGCGTTCAAGGGAGGGTTTTGGGGGAGCTCAATTACCTCAGCGTACGGCGGGTGGGTCGGGTTGGTGCGCTTCCGCGGCGCGGCGGCCTTCTTAGCCTTGGCCGGCTTCGCGTCGGCGGCGGCCGCCGCCGGGGCCTCGGCGGCGGCGTCGGGTGCCGCCTCCGCCAGCGGTACCGGAGCGTCAGCCACTTCGGTCGCCATCAATGCACCTCAACGAGGAAGGAGAGCTCGCTCGCGCGCGTGCGTGCCGAGGAAGAGGAGAGAGAGAGAGAGAGAGCTCGGTGATGGTGGGTGAGAAGGTCCGGGCGGAGGAAGCGGTGCTTAAATAGTGGAGGCGACGAGACGACGAGGAGAGCCCAACGCCGCGCGCTGATTGGTCGGGAGGGCCTCGCCTCGGATCGCCCCCTCAGCGCCCCACATTGAACTTGGACCGTCCGATCCTGTCACATCCAACGGTCACTACCGCGCCTCCCCCGGTGCCGCGGATTGCTGCCCCGCAGCCGGCCGCCGGGCTCGCGAACTGGACTCAGAGTGTGCTTCTCCTCCCGATTTGCGACCGAATATCTCCCCGCCTGATCAACCGACACGTATGAAATTTCTCTGACTCGTAGCCACGTAACATAGCTTTCAAACGAGTGTGATATTGCTGTATTTGGTTTGGTATACTGGGAGATATTGGCTCGGGAATCCGAACTGGTCCGGACGGCGCCTTTGTGTGAGTTTGGACGGGATTTCCGGCCGGCGACACGGGGTGCGCCGGCGAACAATCCGGTCTGCCGGCGTGGGCGCGTAGCAGGCTAGCAGAGGAAGCCGGCGAGCTCGGAATCTCGCCGAACCGACGCCGTTTCGATGGGCTACGACCGGTCGGAACGCGACCCAACTGACACACCTCGGAGCACCCTCGCTGGACCGTGTGCAAGTTCCGGCCACGTTTGTGCCCTCCACCGGCGCCGCCGCCGGCCGGCTCGCCGGAGCGCCGCCGCCCTCCGCCGCGGCGGTCCATGCGCAAGACGCCCCCGCAGCTGCATTTGCGTTGCCACGCTCGGATTCGGGCCAGTTTGATCGGGAGCGATTAAAGCTGGTTTGCTGCCGTTGGGGAAAGCATACCTGGTGGCACAAGTCATCTCGGTCTACTCGTGAGGCCAATTCTGTTCGTGAAATTCATCTTCTGCTCAGAGCACACCACGATTTGCATGGATTTCGTTTTGGAAAGATGAACTGGGTTGAATCTTTGTGAGTTCTTGTTACTGATGTGACGAAGGAACCTGTCCAGGAAGAGGTCAAAGCAAGCAGGGGCGTAGTACTCGTGCCTGAGTGGAACGGGCTGGTGGTCAAATCGACATACCAATACACAAAAACTTTATACTAATTCTCTGCTCTCGGAAGCGTACAATCTTACGCCCCAACTGGTCAAGGACTATTGCCCAAAAAAGTTTAGAAGTTTTGAACCTGGGGCTAATCCTGTTTCACCAAACGTGAACTTGGAGCTGGGTGTGTGGGTGTGTGGTCTCGGTTCACCATGAACCTGGGCAACCTTGGAACGGACGGGCACACGAGAACTCGCCTCTCACGCAGCTCAGGAACATCACAAAAACAAGCTGCGAAACTGTGATCGTGAGTCAGATCGACGAGCAACACATGATCGTGGCAGATGAACACAGGGATGGACTAGGGATCGTTGCAACGGCGGCTAGGGCTGTACAGGTGTATCGTCGCCTTCGGCTGGTCCGTGTGCACCGCGCGGCACGCCATGGAAGCTTGGGTGTGGCCATGCAGTTTTTTGTTGTGTCATCGATCGTCCATGGAGTTTATCTCAAGTCGCATGGTAAGTTCACTGATCAGTAATTACCGTGGTGAAATGCTAATGACCTTTGCCTGGTCCATCGGTTTTGGGCTGCTGCACAGGACGGGAACTGGGTGTTGCTGGCGCAGATAGCACTCGAGCTATACGTGGTTGACCGTTCCATCATGCCACTCTAGGCTCGATCGATCTAAAAAGAGGCATGGCTACATCTTATCTTTTGCTATCCATTCTAGCATCTTAGCACAAATTGTTGTTAAAGATAAAATAAACTTGTCCCAAAACAACTAGTCTTTCGGGACTGGTTCGACAAATTCACCAAGAATTTGATGGAGTTGTCAATCAAGGAACCAGTAGTAGTAGCAGGCTAGCAGCTAGCATTTGGAATTTTGGATGGATCACCGAGCAATCCATCACCCGCCGCCGCTGATGGTGCAGGCCGGTGGCAAGGTGAAAAAAGAAATGGGGCGCTCGCTGGGAACGCTGGTTCGCCGTGTCCTGTGATTTCGGGACTCGATCGCCTCTCCCGGGTTCTTCGATGTAGCCTCTGATTTCGACGGCCAATTCACCGTAGAAAACCACACGAAATAGCAGATCGATCTGCGGCAAAGGTAAACGACTGCAGGAACTGGGCAGATCTTGCGAGTTCTGTGACTATGCGCTGAAAGAGTTCTTGGAACGTACTGTTGCCTGTTGCCTTGAGTGACAAGGACGTCGCGGGGAGGAGATGAGGAGCGGAGGCGGTGCGAGACCGGCCGGCGGCCGCTGGTTGTTGCTACTATTCCAGGAGCTTTCTGGCCACAACTTTGCACTGGTTGCGACATCATCGTGGGCTTTTTCATGTTATGGTTGTGCATACGTGACAGGGTAGGCATAACCGACCCGGACGCAGCGATGAACTGGTGATACGTGCACGCGCGGCCTGTCGATTTTTATTCGGTGATCCATGAGGCAAATTGACATTCCATTACATGGTATATGTGCCTGAAACTTCAAATTTGTCTACTTTCACATGCGTACTATCTTACGTTCCAAATGGCAAATGGTCAAGGACTACTCGATGAAAAGTTGAGAGTTTTTAAGATGGGGGCGAGACCAGTTTTACCGAACTGAGAATGGAACGGGTGCACGGAGTGTGTGGTCTCGGTTCACCATGAACCTGGAGAGCCTTGGATCGGGACGGGCGGGCACACGAGAACTCACTTGTTGCGTAGCTCAAACATCACGCAAACACATTCCAAGAAGCAAACAGCTTCAGAATTCAGATCTGGGCGCTACAAACGGCTAACGGCACATGATCACGGCAGACGAACGCGCACGGATCATGGATCCGGTGGTCTCGATCGGCAGCTGCTAGGGCTGCACAGGTGTATCATCGTCACTCACCCCGGCTCGTCCGTGCACCGTGCTCCAGGCCGACAGCCATGGAGTTTAGGAACCGAAGATCCTCGTGATACGTGATGAAATGCTAAGCATCTTGTATGGCTCATCAGCTATAGCTCTGGGCAGGCAGGATAAGATCGGAATTGGCTGCTGGCGCAGATAGCACTTGAGCTACACCTGGTTGACTGTTCCATGTCATCTTCACCATTGGCTCGAGCATCACTCCCCTTCCCCCTACTGCGTAGTCTAGTATACACAGCGAACACAGAGAAATTCCGCTCAAGCAACTGCTATCCTGCACATGTTCCAGCAAAGGTTTGTATCCTTGCTGGAACAGCACGGAAAAGATCGAGCTTCTCGCCGATCGATCGATGGAGACGCGTGAGTGGAGAAAAAATTAAAGGTGCCAGACAAACATTTGCCTGTTCAAGAATTTAGCGATTTATCCTAATTTTTCATTATCCACGGAAGCATACTTTAGCTAGCTATGACTACAATAATTAAGTATGCAACGGCAATACACAAAAGCAAATAGTTTGTAAAAGTGGTCAGCGTATCTTGTCCATTTAAATTTCACTACGCGATTCTTCACTGTATATATCGTGATCTTCATTGCAATCTCTCTCAATATGAGACAAGAAATTAAATCAAAAATAGTTTAGGAGATATGACTTAGGAAAATAGAGCTTGCTATGATCTGAGTTCAAGGAGGAACATTAGAGCAGGACGTATCGTTAATGTTGCCCTCCTCCGTCGCGGCCGCGGCCACCTTGCTGCCCGCCATCATTGGCGTGATGGTGTTGTTGCAGAGCTAGAGTTCGCAGCACTGGGCGCCGGACCGCCGGTGCCGAGTCTGCTGCGATTGTGAGATTGGAAAAGAAACATCGCTCGAGTGAGATCTTGGTGCCTTGACGAGCGGTTGTGTGCATTCGGTAGTTAGGTTTAGCCCCTGCATCCTGCTAACCTTGGGCTGACAAAGGAGTAGTAATAAACATTTTTTTTTGTTGGGGGTGGCCATGGCCCCTGCCGGCCACCCCCCAGTTCCGCCACCGCTTGTATCTGTGCAGGGGTACTAGCTATGTGTTCTCGTTCCATCACAGAGCGCACACATCACAATTCACAAGCATCAGAGATGGAACAGGGCACGGTTGGGGGAAATGGAAACCAGAGAGGCAAGTGGCTCGCGCTTGCAAAACACAACCAGCCAGCGATCAGGTTGGCACATCCGGCCTCGGCACCGCCGTGAAGCAATGGTGGCACACATTATTAGGCAGCGGCCATGATCCACAACGTTTGCAACTTACTGTCACCTGGAATATAAGGAAGGAGAGCACTGCCGCCCGGTTTTCGACAACAAATCTCCCAGCCCTCTGCAGCTTCCCGGTCGCATCAAAAAGGACATCGACCTTTTCCAACAGGCTAGTGTGTCATCGATCTGTTTGGTGCGCCGCGCCGGATCTTTTTTTCAGCTTTGCTTTGCTTCTTTTTCCCCTCATCCTCTGACCAAAAACTTATGTAAACAACTGCTCTTCTCTGCTTAAAAACACACACGAGAGAGCAAACCGAGAGGAGGAGTTGGTTGCTTCAGAAGCGTAACGGGGGTGGAAGGCGGCGGGACGAGCCCGTGAACTTGCAATGGACGGTATACGATCACAGCAGATGATGAACATACCGATGGAGTTCTTCGGGGACTAAAGATCCTAGTGATGTTCTTGGCAGCTAGCTGGGGGCTAGTGTTGTACAGTGTATCGTCGATCACCATTGCATGGAAGCTGATTGCTTTGCCGTTCCACATCAATGGATGAGTTTGTGGGTCTCAAGCTCCGAATGATCCGTTCGCTAATTATAAGCTGTGCCTGTGATGGAATGATCCATCACATGCTGATTATTGTGGTAACAGCCTGCGAATTTTCGAACTCGGCAGGTAGCAGTTCGCGAAAAATCTTGTGTTATACTATATCCCAGTTTTCTGGCGAAACGGCACCGATAGAGAACCTGGCAGATCGATGGAGATGCGTGGCAGTGGTTGGGGACCTCGGGTCGACAAAAGCAAGCACTACTCCGTTCTTGGAATCCAGAATTTCGACGCTCCTCGCCGCAGAAACTACGAAATTTGCACGGATAATCTGCAATCCCATCCCTGAAGACATCACCGGGAGGCCACCCGTGTTGCTGTTATTGCAGCTGGTGCTGTCTATCCACAGCTAGCCCACGGCACAGCCCTGCGCATGTAGGCGGCTGCGTCATCTTGCAACCCCTCCATCGTGCTATGGGCGTGCGCAGACGTGACACGCAAAGCACAAAACCTAGCAAGCAGCGCAACATTTTCCGTGACTCGAGGGCCTGGACTCGCAGAGGCAGCCACCAGTGGACGAACGAATTTGGGAGGATGAAACGAATGGCACTCGTTGCCACACATATGGCTCTGACAGCGTCGCCTCGCAGAGAAAACTGCTCGAATAGTGTTAGCTGTACCTATCTTTCTTTTTTGGAAAGAAACCGGCAAAAGATTCTTTCGCCGGTTTATATCTGTATATACAGGCAGGGCGCTAGTATAGTACCAGCTACCTGTTGGATCGCCTAGCAAGCAACTCGAGGATCTCCATGTCGCATACTGAATTGCTGATGAGACGGGGCGAGGCAAGCTGTCGTTGTAACCGACCGTATCCTAAGTTCCTAACTCAGCAGGCCAATAGTGCGCCTGTGAGCCTGTCACGAGAACACACATCTACGATCTATCCGTGGCAAATTGCAAGCCATCAGATGGTAAAAGGAACGAGATCAAAGATGTACTCGTGCGTCATCGTCATCGACGCGAGTTCGTGACAGTTTTGAGGTCGTTGCGTCACTGGAGGGCCGACGCGTTTTTTGGACGTGGCGACTGATCAAATGAAGCTGGATACCACGAGCTGAACATTACTAGGTGCTATTCGTGGAAGTGAAGACGCGTTTCTGCTGGGCTCACATAATCCTGACTGGACAAAGCGGCGGCACATCGACGCGAGTTTACGCAGGCGATTGAACGGCACGGCCGGCATGTGCCGTGTGGTGCTCGCGGCGGTCACAGCCGGTGTTACCGCACTACCAGGAGGATGCACCCAACGCGCGCCGACGAACGATCGTGATCCGCTCGCTCTGTACCCATCGCCACCGGCCGCTGCGAGCTGGGCTGCTAGTTTCACTGAACGCATGGCCGCCTCTGTTGCTTGGCCTACTCCTCCTCTTTGTGCCCTCGTGCCAGGCCAGGAGCCGATCATTCCCCATCGACGACGGATACGAGCGCTGGTTCGCGCCGCAAGCGGCATCGGAGCAGACCGGCCCGGCTTTTAGGACGCATTTTTTCCTCTTGATGGCAGGTCATCTCGCATTTTCTACTCGATCACCGCCTTCAGGCCTTGATCAAGCACACCGTGCATCCAAATTCTCTGCCGCCCTAGCTCCTGATTGTGTAGACGTTGTGAAGTCCGGTAATCGGTGGACTTCCGGCCGCTGCACAACAACAGATGGATGCGAGGGGATGCTCTCATCGAAAAACGACGCTTAGGGCGAGGAAAAACGCACGGGAAACGAGAAAACGAGAAACAACAGGCATAGGGAACAAATTTCGGGATTGGGCGCGCCCAAAGCTGGCCAAAGTCTGGCTCCGGGTGGCGTTGGTTTTGCAAGTGCCTAATGGACAAGATTTTAACTAGAGAGTCAGTATAGAAACACAGTTATATATTTGATTTTTTTTTTCATCTCACCCATATCTCTTGCGCCCAATTGCTAGAAGTTTTATTAGAAAAGGATGATTAAAGATGATAAGTGCTAGAAATAATAGCACACAAGAGTGCTTCCTGTTCCAATAAATCCGTGGTTTGCAGTGGAAGCACAAAATTTTTCTCTCGAATTCCCCATTGTTTATCATCATAGCCTCACAGGCTCGACTTCTGCAACGTACACGAGTAGACGGACTCCTGGTCCGCGAGGAGTTCGTTGAGTTCATCCAAAAACGAACTATAGACTCCCGCCTAAACTTGACAACATTGTTATCCGTGCCCGTGCTGGCGATGGTGACCAAGCGGATGACTAAGGGCTTCCCTGGCATGGGTAAGGTGGTGAGCAAGCCGTCACCCTAGGCATTGTGCTGGTGCAAAATTTCATCGAGGGTGTCGAGTGACTTGAAAGTCTATCTCCGCGTGACTCCACAATGACCAAGATGAATTAACTGTGAAGTGCTAATGTATGCATGCCATTACAAATAAACAACAATATCAAAATGGCGCATTGTGTTTCGATGGACGATCGCGCAAGATTTGGAACTAAAAGTTCAAAAAGTGGATCAAGCGAGATGAAGACACTAAAAGTTGCTTGACATGGTAAAGTGTTACTCTGACCAGCAGCCCGTTCAACTATATTGTGGCTCGATTGGCGGCTTGATCAGGAGCATTGTGCAGCTTGCCTGGGTGGCCGGTCATGGCAGCCGTGGTCAGCATTTGTGTATGCGGCTGTAATGAGCAGGATTATATGAAGGCAAAGCAATGCGAGCAGAGTCTAAAAGAGATTTCAAGACAAGGAACATTAGAATGTGCCTTAAGCTGCTTGCCATCCTTTTGTTTGGATTTTGCTTTGAAATAGCAATTGACCGTGGCAAGCACTGTAGATTTGGCAATGATTCGATATCAATTTTTGCTACAGTACTGTGTTTTACAACAGATTCCCCTCTTCATAAATAAGACAATCGTTCCAATAATTAAATTATTCTCCCGTTTACAATTATTATTACTCCCTCCATTTTTATTTATAAGACGCACACGCATATCAAGATTCAAAGTTTGCAATTTTTGACTAATAATTTAACTATAACCATAAAATATAGTATAAAATAAATTAATGGTTAAAGTGTTATTTGGAAGGTCGTGCCAAGTCATACCATGCCTTATAAACATAGATGGAGGGAGTAACTGTTTTGGTAGATTATTATTGATTGTCTTTACCAAGACATCCATGTGAGATTCTTGCTTCCAACATTTACAGATCCAAAGGAAAATAAAAATAGATTGACAATACACACAATGATTATACGGAAACTTTGTGCAAATATAAAATGGTGCATTTACCATCCTATCTTGAAGGCATGCAAGATAATTCCATTCACATCTATAGAATGCCACAAAAGGTGGATGGACCATGCTCCAGCTTGGTGCGAGGCATGATGCTGCTAACAAAGTGACCACAGATTAAACCTCGGCAACAAGATGGGCCCTTTTAAATTGCACCAAATACCCTATCAGAGAAGATGATGATGATGTTGAAAGTGTTATCGGAGACGAGGAAAAGTAGACAAGATTGAAAACGCAAACCAGACCTTCTAGACTCTCCATGGGAACTCCAAGAAGATGTACAGTACTAAAGCTGCAGGGCCGCTTAGGGCCGAAGAAGGAAGAAGAATCTGAGGAGAAAAAGAGAGAGAAAATGATGGATAAATCTTTGGGTCTAGGTTAATGGGCTAAAATAACTATATTGGAGAGAATCAATAAAAAAATTATTTGACTACATATTTAAAATTATATTAAAGTATCACTAAGAAATATATTACAATAATCTTTCCTAAAATAATGTAGTACTATTACAACTAGAATCCGACCGAATCTTGCCGGGTTAGGGAAAGGAGAGGGGGAGGAGGAAGCCAAATGGAGAGGGAAAAGAAAAGTACCAATTCAAGGGTGAGTTATGGCACTGGTGGTTAATTATCACAAAATTTTAATGGACAGTTTGGTAAAAGATCGTATTATAATATGAAATAAGTTGGTATGGAGAGGTTGGGCATGAAGAATCTTCGTGGGTATCTTCTTCATTTGCTATAAGGGCAATGGCTCGTGGTAACTGTCTGCAAGTGCGGATGAAGTCACATATAAGATGATAAGTTTGGTGAAATGGAAGTGTAGATAGAATCATAGAATTCAACAAGGTCAACCTCTCAACAACACACCACCTACACAAAAATTGAAGACGCAACATTGTTGGTGCTAGAAGGGTAGCTTGATCAACTTGAAAATGAATTCATTCACCAATACAAGATCAAAGGCATAAGTAAATATATGTGTGTACGTGGGCATCTACTTGACTACATCTACATTGCTATTCGCAAAAAATAAATAAACACTATGAGCCCAGTTGGACCTAACAATTGAAAGGGCTGGGTGTATTCGCCAGTTCCTCCAAAAACTGAACTACACACAAAAACTACTAACTCATCCATATTTCCTAAACATTTTTTTTATAATATCTCTTTTATCATGAATATATATTTTGCACCATAACATATGATGATAAAAGAAGTTGAAACCTTGGTCTAAACGACGTAGACAAAACAATGAGGATCCAAAATCAAAATAAGATTATTTGAATAAATTCACTTCAAGTAAAGCAAGAGAAAAATGTTAGTATTAAAAAGAACTAGCTACCTGCGCTATTTGCGCGGTGCACCTTGCTAGTTTGTAACAACAACTTACGCTTGAAAGGCTGCTGCGCTAGGCCAAAATGGCGCTGGGAAAAAAAAAACTTGGCCTTCCTTGCATTGGTCCTATAAAATTGACACACGATGCTTTTTTTTAAAGTAGCAGGAGCACTGCTATGTCATTTAAGGAGGAAGCATGCAAGTTTTATATAAGGACTGATATTACATAAAAATAACTTAAAATACAAGCTCAAACACGCGACGCTTTTGCGTGTTTGCATTTTCTGTGACCGAGGGGATGGATAAGATAAGCTCCCAATGGCCACCAGATGCATGCCCTATCCGAAGTATTCTGCATAACACTTGGCCAGCACATGGAGGTTAGAGGATGTTCAGAGGATCTATCAATTGTGAACTTGTGTGACTCCCGGCACATTCCTCCGGCAAGAGCACCACTTTGCCCGGTGAGAGTGCTCAAACACTCCGAGCCTCGTGTTTGGCCGATGGCCTTCAATTTTGAACCGATGCGCTCACCGTCACCGATTCGGTTCGAGACAAGACTTCTTTGCTCGCCGGCGAATCCTCCCAGCATGTTCATGTACACCTTGGCATCATCTGCAATATCGCTCCTCAAGACGAAAAAAAAAGGAACTAGAATAATAATGATTCCACATCCCGCAACATATATACTCTGGTTGCAATGGAGAAGGTTGTTGATAAGAGCTTGATTTCCTACCCAACTAATAATATAGGTTTGTTCGTATAGGTAGTTATATCGCCAGAAGATTTCGAGCTCTACGGGAGCATCGGGCTGTTTGGCCAGCCATATGGTGCCGCGGGTGACTATCGCGCAAGGAAAAAAAAATTACCGATGGAGGTGAGTGTCGACAAGCAGGCACGTGGCAGGTTTTAGCCGGACTCATCCTCCACACGTAACCCAGCGCGCCATCCTTACCTCGCAAACAAATTGATCGCACCTCGCCTGCTCCACTTCCTCCTCCCCTTCCATCAGGCAGCCTTCGCAAGCCGGCTTTCCTACCCGGCTGCCTGGCCAGACCTCCAAGAAGGCAGACCAAACAGAGGCGGCAGCCCGCGGGCTTAGGCTGAGGCAGTGGATTCGTCGACAACGAGGGACGCGACAACTCTTGCCGTCAACGTTAATCCCCTCCCTCCTCTCCCCCAACCAATGGACGTGCCATGGTCTCGACGAGAGTCCAGGTGGCACCCTCTCTCGCCGTGCTTCCACGCTGCTATGTTCTCCACAAGGTCGCCAGAGATTTGGGAAAATCACAACACGGCTGCCGCTGCTAGGCACCGGCTCACTACCCTCTGTCATGTCCCAGCATGCCATGGACCTTATCTTAGTTGGGCCATGGGCTGTATTATCTCACGGTCATGGGCCATGGATCCACCGTCACTGTATTATCCCATTGTAACGCCAGTAATGTCATGTCCCAACATCTCAGTGCGGTGGAAAGTGGTACGGATATTATCCATCCATTTGTCCGACCGAAGAGGTTTAGGCACTGAAATGGATAGTTCGTATCCGAATCCGAACATTTAATATCCGTACCGTATCCGAATCCGGATACTCAAAATTGGATATTTAATATGCGAATAGGATGAATATTACATCTTGACACTATTCATATCCGTATTCGATCCGAGGAAAAAAATAACTATCTATATTCCTAACCGTATATATCCGTTCGTATCCGATCCGTTTTCATCCCTTCATTGCTCTGCGGGCGCGGCGTAGCACGCCATTCGTTCTAGTACCACATGCTCCGGAATTCATTCTCTCTTCCACGTCGTTGGAAGTTGCATATGACATCACTTATAGACCATGAGATCACATCACACGATACCAACTGGCGCGCCCTAAGACTTTCAACCGCCCCGTATCGGTATCGTATTTTTTTTTATCTTCTGCTGACAAAATCACCACGAATTCTGTCAGCTCGCTTCTACTATAGTAGTCTAATTCAGCGGCCAATCAGCGAACAACACAAGGACGCTATAATCTGCCCGCAAGGGACGCTATAACAGTGACATCAAGAATAGAGTTTTTTTTTGAAAGGGCCATCAAGAATAGAGTTGAACAATGGCTTATCTAATCCTTTCCAAAAATTGTTGTCTTTACTTTATTCCGTTAACTAAGAGTTTGTTTGGATCCACAGCTAAATTTTAGCTGTTGCTATGGATCCAAATAGAACCCAGTTAAACTTTAGCTGCAGCTAAAATCGTTTAGCTAGTTGTACCAGCTAAACTAGTAAAGGAATGAATTGTCCCTCCACCTTCATCGGAAACCGCTAAGGGAGAGAAGATTGATGAGAGATGGAAGGGAGGGGTAGGATAGATAAGGTGGTGTTTGGTTGCTCGCATGGAAGATGACCCTTTATGGGATGGTTCAGCTGGATGGGTTGATCCTGGATGGATTGATATAGGTAGGGATGGTTCCATCCTGTACCGAGTCGTTCGGTTGATTTTGGCGCACAACTCGGTACGACCTCTTCTTGGTATATTCCAAGAATCTGAACCATCTCATCCTGGACGAAACGGTGCGATTCAACGAACCAAACACTAGGACGTGCTCAGATCCTGCACCAGTTCATACATGTATCGGTTCATACGAGGAACCAAACACTACCTAAATATCTCCTCAACAATTTAGCTAGTGGATCCAAACGTGCCTAGCTAAAATTTAACTAGCTAGCTAAAAAGGAGGCTAGCTAAATTTTAGTTGGGTGAATTCAGGCCTAAACCGAAATCCTCTCCTTGTACGATAGATTGTAAACAGCATTTTCTATTGATCTTGGTGAACTCGATGTAGCTGTCCAAGAAATATGTACATGTTTGCTATCTTGGTAGATAAGCTGGCCAAAGAGTACAAAGAACTCTTATAATTGTATGTCTTTTCAGTTTCAGAGGAGAAGCTTTTGTACCCCACTGCTCCTCATTTCGAAATGTAGGGTTTTTTAGATTTATCTTAGGTCAAATCTCTTTAAAATCAACTAACTTTATTTTATTAAAAAACAAATCTATCTAAACATTAAATTAGTTTATCAAATCCATTATAAAATATTCCTCTCATAATACACTCATTTACTATTAAATCCTGTGCCACACTCGGTAAAGATAAGTATTAAGTGATATCCATGCGCTTGCATATGACGTTTTTTATGTGCAATGAGATATCTAAAGTCAGTCTCAGTGGGAGTTTCATGTGCATTAAATTTCATACCATATCAGCAATTTTACTGACTTAGTAAGACTTTTATGAGGAGAGAGAATGATAAGTTTCATCCCATGACACTTAATAAGCATAACTAGTTCAAGTATAGTACAATGAAACTGTATATTGACACTGGCCCAAAGAGCACACGTAATTGGGCGCAATTAACCTTGCATGTAGAATTTTAAAGGGAACAACGCAATTAACCAGGCCCCACTGGCTAGCTGGTCAAAAGCTACGTGAGCAGTAGATTCAAGAGAAAAATCAAACGTAGCAACCTCGAAATGCCTACACGGGCTGGTCCAGCTCATTTAGCCCCGCATAGCGCAAACCGGCTCACTAAAAAGGCCTCCTCGAAATGTCCAGCTCATTTAGGCCCAGGTTTCAAGCCCAGCAACCGTACCGCCCAAACAACCACGCGCGCGCCACGTGGCGTTCCTAGCCACTATATAATCCCCTCACGAACGCTCTCCCCAAACCCTACCCGCCGCCGCCGCCTGCTCCTCCTCCAAGCAGCGCCTCCGCTCACATCTCCGGCGCCTCGTCTCGAGCTCCCGCTCTCCCCTTCGACCATGGTGAGCAGGGTCTCCCCCGAAATCCTACCCAATTCTTTTTCACCTTCCTCATGGTGAGCTTTGTGGCAGGCGGATGTGGAAGTGGATACGGAGGTGGCGGCCGCGGGTCAGCCGAAGAAGAGGACGTTCCGCAAGTACAGCTACCGCGGCGTGGACCTCGACGCGCTCCTCGACATGTCCACTGACGACCTCGTCCAGCTCTTCCCCGCGCGCGCACGCCGGAGGTAACTACCTTCTTACAGTGGTGTCTCTTGCGGTTTTGGGCTTGGTTCGATCTGATGTGTTCGGTTGGTGCAGGTTCCAGAGGGGTCTGAAGAGGAAGCCGATGGCGCTCATCAAGAAGCTGCGCAAGGCGGTGGGTGTCTGATTTACTTATTTGCTCTGAGTTTAATTCTGAATTGTGTTGCTGGGCTTGTGTAGATCTGTTTGTGCTTGTAGTTAGCACTCAGTTGGAGTGTTAATTGCGGTGTGTGTTACTGCTGCTAGGCGCTATTATTTCTGCTCTAGTAGCTTGTGGTTGTAGTTAGCACAACGATTGTTGATGGAATGTATAGTGAAAGCATAGTGGTCTCTATTCATTAGATATTTATATTGCCTTCTGTTGGTTTAGTGTAGAGCTGTGTAATGTTGATTTAGTACTTACGTAGTTTTGCTTGGTTTTGGTATTTCAAGTTAATGTTATCAATAGATAGGATAGGTATAGGATGATTCTCTCCAGTAATTGTTGTCACTTGGTGTTCCACTGAATTTTTCATTCTAGCATGTCCACCTCTGCCATCAGATTATTTTTGAAAGCCTGCCATCAGAACTTAGTGATGTCTAATGCATTTGATTTGTGCGTTGAAGTTCCCATCAACCTGAAGCATGCTTGTTAATTTCCTCCCTCCACCTTTGTCTTTCTGGAACGAAATGTTTACATGCTTCAGGTTCTTGATTATTTATTTTTCTTTTAGAAAGATAATACACTTATTGTGGCCTGGCTGATAGTTTTGTTGGAGTGATGCTGACAGTATATTAGAAGCGATGTGTTTTCACTGGAAATGGAAATTTGTTTCTATAATCCTAGTTTGTTTTTGTAACAAGTTTGGGGGTTATCATTTTTTAAGAGGTGTGGCTTATGTGTCTTACTAGGTGTTTCTGTTTACAGAGTTTGTAGGTTTCTTTGTCTTGAGTAAAAGCCACAGCGCTTCTTGTGCTTGTTTGTTCATTTTATGTCTCACAGGATTAGATTTAATCGCATGTAACATTGTACTCAATCACTACTGTTTTTTGTTGCCTCTTTTGAACTTTGTTGTCCAAATGTATATTTGTAGGTTTGTCCTCACCTGTTCTGTCATTTTTAGTTAAATACTTCAATATAAAGTATGTTATGCATTTTGGAGAACTGGAGTTCCTGTTGTGTTAATAAAATAATAGTCAGTTAATTTTTTTGTTGGATGGGTAATAAGGATTTTGGTATCAAAATGCCAAAACTAACATGGCATTTCCCAGTATGATCAGTTGCATTGAGCTTGCTATCAGGTCTAGCAAGGATCGGTTTGCTATTGATATTGGTCGGTTGTTTGATGTGTCTATTATTTCAGTGAATCATTTTACCATTTTTGTCAATGTTTTCATTTTCATACTGATTTCACTCTGCCAGACAATCAACTTTTTTATGCTTCTCTTTTAGTTACTTTGTGTACTCTACATCTCAATATTTATTCTAATATCTAGCATACTGATCATTTGTTTGTTCATGAAATTTATGTAAACAGAAAAAGGATGCTCCTGCCGGTGAGAAGCCAGAGCCAGTGAGGACCCACCTCCGCAACATGATCATTGTGCCTGAGATGATTGGTAGCATCATCGGTGTCTACAATGGCAAGACCTTCAACCAGGTTGAGATCAAGCCTGAGATGATTGGCCACTACCTCGCAGAGTTCTCCATATCGTACAAGCCAGTCAAGCACGGCAGGCCCGGTATCGGTGCCACCCACTCCTCAAGGTTCATTCCCCTCAAGTGAGGCTGGATGTGGGGTTTTGTTCTCTTCCAGAGTTTGGTTCTCTATGTAGTTTGAGCTGTCAAGTTACTCCTTATACCTGCTATGTACTGAGCATTCTTGTTCTAAACCCTTATTAACTGTTATGTTATTTTGACGTATCATTTCGACCACCATTTCCCCTCGTTGCATGAAATTTACTCGCTGTACCTTGTTATCAATCCATCCTTGCACTATAATTCCTGTTGCTGTGCTGTTCATTTGGTCATGGGCTGATGATCTTACTGGGGCTGTGTTGGAATGCGAGCTGATTTTGTGTGCTGTATATTTGGATTGGAATGCTTGCCTTTGACTATTGGCTGTATGACTAAATGTTCATGTCTAATTTAAGTTCTGAACCATTGTTTTTGCTGTCCATCTGTTGCTAAATGGCAAGTGGACTTTTGTTTCTAAATGGCAAGCAGACTTCTGTTTCTGAAATGGGTCATAGGTTGATTTTGCTCGTATTTCATCTGGATATGCTCGTAATCTGTGCCTTTAGAGTGTTAGTATTGGTACTCTAGGTTCATGTATCCACGCTAGTTCAACTTAATTTGAACTAGACGAACTGAAAAATTAGTCCATTAAGTTGAAAAGAGAATGGATATCAATGGAATCCTCCCCCAGTTCTAATGTTGTGCGGGTCTTGTTTAGCAGAAAAGGTCCATACCCGTGACCTCTTCCATTCTGTAACTCTGTTCCCCCCCACGAGCTGTGTTCAATTCAGGCAACCTTGCTGGATTAAACATCCTTCATGCTGTGATGAGCACCAAGGGCAACCAAGCGACTGAACGCGTTGCTGCGTTACTGCGTGCATCTGCAGAGTTTACGCTTCTTAATTGGTTTTGATCTGAAGTTCAGGACAGGCGTATGTAGCTCCTCCGCTGACCAAAATATCTTCTTCTGTTCATCTTGCACCTCACAATCCCTTCTATTATGTCATGGTGCATCCTTATTCTCCTTGAATGAAAGAGCACCCATCCTGCTCATGGTTAGTTCCAAGAGAAAAAAAAAAGAGAGTCATGGTAGCTAGTTAGTTGCTGTGGAGGCTTTTATTTAACGTATTATGTTAAATCATGAGAAATTTGTATGCAAAAGTATCCAAAGTATTGCGGGTCACGAGTTTGATGGATGAAGTATGAACAGTTTTGAGGAGGTTTAGATATTTTTGGATTTCCTACCGCTGTAACCTTTGGCAACTCATATAGCAAAGAAGTTGACCATTCTCTTTGCTGCTGGTAAGTTTTGTTTATTTGTTTATTTTTGCAAATGGCTGCTGATTGTGTTGACTAATGACTGTACTACAGCCGCGCCGCTACTCTCCATTCCTTTAGTTTTGTAATTTATAATAAAAGGACAAATCAGCAGTCAAATTCCTATTCGTTTGCCTTGTTTGTCAACCTCTACTGGGTCCTGGTGTTTAGTGAAAACTTATATCATATCCCTAAGCTTGCTAGCCGCGTGGACCGCTGCCTTTTTTCAATTAAAGACAAGACTAATTTAGAATTTGAATTTGATTAGTTTTTTGGCCCTCAAGGCATCTCCTATCATTCTAATCCTGTTTTTTATCCTTGCAGCTGGCGTCGTTAGTCAGACCGAAAACAGTGCTGCAAGCTATGAATTAGAGATAAAACAAATCAACAGTGCTTGCTTCCTCCCACTAACTGAATAACTGGAGCAACCAAATTGTGAGTAAAAATTAATACCATCTTCTTGATGCCCTAAAAGAATACAAGGTATGTACAGCTAATAGCCCTGTATCCTACTGCAAATTCCTAAGAAATCTGTCTACTGCAGTGCACAGAGCAACTAAGCTGTATCTGAAGAACTAGTTGCAACTGAAACTGGAAAACAGACTGTACACATCAGATTCATCATTTCTTTTCATTACACATGGATCAAGCCTGCCAAGATTTGCTAGAAAAGTATAATCCACAAGGCCCTGCAAATGACCATACCAACAATCTCATCATCAAGCAATGTCGAAATAATTGCGTGCCAGCTCTGTCTCTCCTGAACATAATCAGGGTTAGAGTGTCAGTAAGATCCACGGCACGGGGGCACGCACATGCTTAGCGCCACGAATCATCGGCGCTCATCGTGGGGGGGCGCATTTAATGCCCTAACGATCCCTGCCGATCGCGCATCCATGTGCGTGATTAGCAGGCAGCTGACAGTTGCTTAACTGCATCGCATGCTTCGCTCGCTCTGCAACGACGAACAGCATGATGGGGATTAGACTATGGTGGAGCGTGCAGCTGTGATGGCAGTGCCAATTAGGGCTCCATGGAATGCGCTTAACCGCACGCTGGTGGCTACTGGCTAGGAGAATCTGTAATAATGCAGCAGCTGATGTGTTTATGACTTTATGTTATTGAGCCACTCGTGCCTCACATCCACAGTAGATAGCCAGAAAGATCAGTTAGATATGACGAAACAAGTTAGCTGATCACACGTGAACTCTTCATGGAAGATCACACAGCTACAGTACTTTGCCGGGATGAAACAGAAGCTAGGTAACAACTCAGAGACAGAGACAGAAGCGCAAGACGGTGCAATGATCTCCTAGTTAATTCTTTGGAATGCACAAACTAGAGGCCTCGTCGAAATGAATTCATCTGAACAAACGCAAGAAACAGAAGCAGTGAAAACCCAATCAGGTTCTTGGTCACTGTACATCTTGGAAAGAATTCAGGCTACTTTGAGTTACAGTTCGTTGCTCATGAGTCATGACAATGAAGAACCGGCTCCGATCCTCTCAGGCTTCGGCCGCGGTCGCGGTGAGCACCGAGGGGTCCAGCGGCTGCGCGTGGTTGTGGTCGTTCTCGTAGGTGACGATCAGCATGCCGGCGTCGCTGCGGCACCGTTCCACGTGCTTCCTCGCCGGGCAGTCCTTCTTGCTGCTGCACCGGTAGTACCCCCTGCACGCACAATTGAGACCATCAAATGTTCAGCACTATCTCTTTCAGAATTGCGTACTAAATGGGACCCTTCTGAAATTAGCTGAGAACACTAGAGAGTCTGTCAGACTTCTGATCAATTCTATGCCAAGGTGAATTTGGAGGAAGCCAATTAAGCACGATGCACAACGCAGTTGGTCTGGCAATGATCAAATAAAGAGTACAAAGAGAAACTTATAGAGTACCAACAAAACAATGGTGTGAAAGAGAAATGCCCAATACCTTGGGTGAGGAGAGCCTTTGATTGGTTTCTGCCCATACTTCCTCCATGAGTAGTTGTCCGCCGGTATATCGGCGTTCTTGTCGCTGATCGCCGGCACCCTCACCACCCTCTTCTCCCTCGGCTTCCTGCGTAGATTTGATTGATCAGCAACAAGAATCACATCAGGATCGCAATAACTTGCAAGAAGAATCTCCAACCAAGAACCAAACCAAAGGATGCGAATGGCACATACTTTTTCTTTGGGCAATGGCACTTGACGCTGCCGTCCTCCCCTCTCTTGGCGCACGCCTTCTTCGCCGTGGCGGCAGAGCTCGTCGCGGCGTCGGACATGCTGATCAGCTGGCTGCTGATGGAGGTGAAGAAGGACGTCGCCGCCGACGAGGTGCACACCGAGTTGTTGTCGAAGCTGAAGCTGATCACCTCCTTGGCGCCGCCGCCGCCCCGGGGCAGTGGCACCGGCACCTCGATGTGGAACTGCTCGCCGCTCGGCGTCTGGTCGAACTGGAAGCTCTTCTGCTTCTTCGCCTGCTGCGGCTGGAACTGGATGTGAGTGGAGATGGTGGTGCAAGGATTGGGCGAGGGGACAGTGACAACTGTCGAGGTGCTCTTTGGCACCGCCGCCATGGCCGCCGTGGAGGGAAGCACGCTGTAAGAGTTCAGCTCCAGGAGTGGCGTCTCGAGGAACATGTTCCTGTCAAACTTCCTGGCCGCCGCCGCCGGTGCCGGTGCCAGTGCTACGTTGGCACAAGGCGACACCATGACCGCCGGTGCCACCTCCGCTTCATGGCTTCTCATCAGCGGCGCAACGCTTCGCATCGCCACCGTAGTTGGTGGCGGCGGCGCCGCCGCCGCCGGAGTACTACTGACAAGGTGGCTGCTGTTGGGAGGGTGGCGCGGTGCCATCGACGGATGATCCAAGAGGCAGCTTGCGTCGACGGGAGGCGCCAGGCTCCTCTTGCCAACCCTTGCTCTGGCATGGCCGAGCCTGTCGCTCAGGACGGCGACCACCTTGCCGAACCGGGCGACCGCCTCGTCGGTCTCCACGGCTACGGGCATAGGCCGGAAAGGATCGCCGGCGGACAGCGAGAGAAAGGCGACGAGCTTCTTGCAGCTCTCGACGGCGGCCCGGTTGGCTTCCTCCACCACCTCCATGGCGATCAAGGAACCTGCACCTATCAAGAATCCAAGTGATAGTAGCACACTGCTAATCTTGATGTGGTGCAATGGAGTATCAAGGTGAACAAAATCGATCAGAGATCAAATTTTGACCATGGACTAGAAGATGCAATCTGTATTTGCACATGAATTGGTTACAGGGGATATGAATTGAGTGGAGAGAAAGGTAGCAAGAATTGCAGCAATGGTGGCGTTGGAAAGAGTCCTTGCAAGATCTTTGTGTGAACTTATGCAGGGGGAGCACATGTGAGGCAGTCTCATTGGGTCCTTCACTTGTGCAGGAAGTAATTCTCGCGAGTATGATATTCCAATTTGGAGTGAGAGGTGGAGCACGATCGGAATAGAATTTAGGAAAGTCAACGAGGGTGGATTATCCAATGATCAGGGCCGTCGGCACGATGGACGGCCCAGATGCCTTGTGATCATTTCAAACAATTCTTTTAGGCGTCAAAACGTCCAGTCTGAGTTATCCGCTACATCTTCCTGTCTTTTTCTTTTTGTTTTTTAAGCTGGTCAATTATGGGTGTAAATTAAAGCTGACAAGATGATAAACAAAATGATTTGAATATAGCAACTTACTCAGTGAAGACTCAACTGATGTTGAATTTATGCATCTGTCCAGCTCAGTGTCTGAATGGATCAACAATTCGACATTGTGTGGTTACTCGAAATTTCAATTGTTTTTTTGTTCATTGTGAGTGTATGTCCCACAAAGCTAGCTGTTAATTGAAGCACTCCAGCTTGACCTCTTAACACACGATCTTGATTAGAATTGGCTGATTGTTTAATCAAACCTAACCTCCTGTAACCGATACTATATGAAACGATGTGAAATGCAATCAAAAGATTACTGGAATACTAGCATATTGTATGCTAGAGAAAATTTTGAGGGGCCCAATTTCGGCCTAGTGGAAATGCACAAGAGGTCAACCCAGCCCAATAGCCCATGTGGAGGGAATTGATCGATCGGTCGTCCGTCCCATCATCTTACAAACGACGGAACTGACGACAATTCAGAGCCTGTAGGCCCTGTACTTTATTTTTCCCATCTCGAGTCTCAAGCAGGAGTACCGTTTCTAAGAGCATTTACATCATAAGTTGACCAGTCACATTGAAGTAAGTTTTTTAAAATGGGCTCGTAGCGTCTTTGATTGGTGGAAGAGAGGAAAAAAGAGGCGTCTATGTGTTGGAAATTATAGTCACCCTTGTCCTTATCCCTACGCTTTCCGCTACAGTTCCAACAGGCGAATTGAAGGCGATCCTCTTTCCGTCGACCAAATCGCCGGCGCTGGAGGATGGGGGAACCTTCGATTTAGCCGTCCGGTGTATATACACTATACTACTAGGCTTGGTTTGAGTAGGTTAGGGTTAGTTTGCTCGCCGGCGTTGTTGGCGGTAGGGCTACGGTGGTCGGGAGTGGCGGCGACAGCGGGGCTGCTCTGTCGGCAAATAAGCTTCTTCTCCGACTACGAAGATGATTCATTAGGCGAAGTTTGTGGGAGGTTAGTTGGCCTCTCTTTTGGTTTTGCCGAAAGGTTCCCGTCACCGCTTTCGTTCGATTCCAGTCGCCGCTTTCGTTCGATTCCAGTCGCCGCTTTCGTTCGATTCCAGTCGACTGAAAGAGGAGATGGTGAATCTTTTGCGGCTCTCTTTCCTTCTGCTGGCTGCTGCTGTTGGTGGCTTGGTGGAGTGGATTCTTGGGCTGCTGGACCTGGTTCTGCTGCAGTCGGAGATGTGTGCTGGAGCATCTTGGTTTTGAGGGATCTCATCCATCGTTGAGGGAAGAAGAGAAGATGTTGGATCGAGGAGACTGACGACTGATGCTCTCGTACCGAGAATCTCATGCAGTTATCCAATGTTCGGAGTCCGTCCTCCGATTTGGATCGGGAAGTTTGGTGGATGGATGCTTGAGTATGCTTTCTGGCGAGTAGTTGGAAGGAGGCGGCAGCTCGACGTTAGGAACCTTTTTGTAATTTTAGGGTTACTCAAGGCCTTTTCTGTAAGAATGGGATGTACAGCGCTCACATTTATCCTTTAATATATGTTATATCCCGGTTTCGCAAAAAAAAAAGAGGTGTCTATGTGTTGACTTGTGGCTCGTCAGTTATTTTCTTTCGTCCATCTTGGAAGTTTCTTGTTTTGTTTTTCACTTGTTTTTGTTCAATGAAGTGCACGCTGTCACGCACACCTGCTACGCAAAAGCTTGAGACGTATCAACCAAGCCGAGCCCATATCTTTCGGAGTTTTAGCTCTGGCACATCGGATCATCATCGTGCTTACCAAAAGAAACACGTGAACTGCCTTTGAGTTTGAGGAGGTGAAGATACGAAGCTATGCCTACTCATTTTTCTTCATCTCGGACGTCTGAACTGGCCGGTCAGAAAAAAAAATTCACTTTTACCATTTGGCACTTGGTCAACTACTTGGGCACTAATCAAGCGCTACCAGCTTTGAGTTACCTGTCAGTGTATCTTCGAAAAGGAAGTTCCAGTCAAAGGGTCATTTCGCATTTGGCCAGTTGTCCAGAGAGTAGCACGCGGCACGCGTGTCTCGCGTGAGCGCCACTGCGTGCCACCGTCCGCCGGAGGGCTACCGCCGCGGAGCGACGGGCAGAGGTCGCCGTCGTCGGCGAGGTATCGTCCCGGATGATGTGGTTTAATTTTTTTTTTCGGCTCGTTTTAATTTGGATGTGCTCGCAAATCTTCCTCTCTCCTTCACTTCTTCCCCATCGCGGATCTTTCCACGCTGTTTGGGCGGCCAGGCACGTGGTGCCATGTCCTTCCTGCCCGTTTTGCCGTCCAACCCGATCCATATCCGCCGGCCGATGGCTGCTGTTCAGGAAGCTGTAGTGGATAAGCCATGCATGACCCAGTGTCATTTGGTCGGAAAGGAATGAAGAGTTCTCCTAGGAGATTGCTTCTGGTTCGAGGGTTAACGATCACAACAATTTTTCGAAAATAAACTAGATTGATAACGCTCATGACATAACGGAAACACTTGAATTTCACTACTGGACTTTCCAAAAGCAAAGCCCAGCAGCGTTCAGCAATGACATTGACAATGGCCGTGGTTGATGTTGTCTACTCTGCACACCTCGAAACTCTGAATTGTCAAGTCAGCCATGGCCATTTTAGTTTTTACTAGTCAACTGCTTTGCACTAATCAGGAGTTACCAACTTTGAGTTACCAATCACAATCAGTTATTGCCCCAAGAACCGTTTGGTAAATTTTTGCAGAGAGTAGTCGCTGCTGGCGACCGTCGGCGAAGAGCCAAAGGAGCATAGCGCCACTGCCGCAGGAGAGCCCATCGGCCCCGGTCCCCGGGCAATGGGTGACCGTCGCCGGCGCCGATCGAGGACGTCGCGTGCCCGAAATGATCCCGGATTACTCGCGCTTTTTCTCCTCGCAACCGTTGCAACCCCGATCTTTTCCGTGCTGCTTGGGCGGCCAGGCACGTGCCATGTCCTTCCTGCGCATCTTGCGATCGGCGCCCAAGGCCAAGGGGTTCCGTTGCTTCCGCCGCAGCTCCGCCACGGTTCATGCCGCCCAAGCCAATCCGCCGGCCGGGGAAGACGGGTTCGACACTTCGACGTGGGCACGTCTGGTCCGTTGGGTGTCTTTTCCTCGTGTCCGGAATCAACAAACACACGTCGCATGACGCGACGTTGATGGCTACTGTTTCGAAAGCTGATGGGAAAGCTTCGGCTCCACCGCTGTTTTTATAAGTATATAATGCTTAAAACAAGGGCATAACGGTTTTTTAATTGATGTTTAGGTTAACAGATACGGTGGTCCGTCATCTTTTTTGCCTATATTTTTTTGTTTGGTTCGTAAAATGAAACTAGTCGAAGTGCACGTGTGGGCACGCACGTGATTAAAAAGAGATTACATATAAAATATTTATTTATTAACAAATGTAACTATAAGAAATCACAATTATTATTTTGTCAACAATCCATCGTATAACTAACTAACGGACTCGCATGCCGATTGGTCGTATACATCTTCAGATTTTGGTCATGGGATGAGTGAGCAAGGGAACATGTAGTCATACAAGTATTCTATATAAAAATTTTGGAACTGGCACCAATCTTCATGGGGAAGATGAGATGGCCAATGAAGAAACTAATAATCACCTAAAGCAAAGTACTGAAATGTTTTGTGACCTAAAGCAAAGTACCAACAAACATGCTCAAATGTTATGTGACCCAAAAAACACATATAAAAGTGACCTCCGGATCAGGCACAAAGATATTATATATATGTTTCCCTTAAACATTTACTATTGTTTATGCACGTCCATCCAAGATCCTGCAGTCCTCGCACCCTTCGGTGCTCTCCTCATATTCAGCAGCAGAAATGAAATGCAAGATACTTGTATCAGGAAGCGAAAACTAAAGGCAACACCAAAAGTGTTGGGGACAGAGACTTCGCGGTGGTTGCAGTTGTTCACCACAGCGCAGGCCTGCCCTGCATGCACAAGCTCTATACTCCATCAGTCCAGGACCAAGCATCGTGAGCTAGGTGGAGTTGACTATGAGCAGCAGAACAAGAATTCAGAATTCTTGAGTTTTCATAAGAAAAAAAATCCATGCACCAAATTTCTAGACAGCTATATAAACCTTGTGAAGTACTACTGTATTTTTATTTTCTAACATGTCAACTCAAAATGCATAGAAAACATTGAGCAGGTAATATCAACTTAAAACCTTGTGAAGCACTACTGTATTTTTATTTTCTAACATGTCAACTCAAAATGCATAGAAAACACTGAGCAGGTAATATCAACTTAAACCTTGTGAAGCACTACTGTATTTTTATTTTCCAACACGTCAACTCAAAATGCATAGAAAACAATGAGCAGGTAATATCAACATAGAAACCCTTTCAGATTACATTAATTCCAATAACATTTTCTCAAGCTTAAACATTTTCAGCTTAAAGAAGTTTCAAGCAGGCTTCCTTCTGGAAAAAAAACTTAAAGACTAATTTCTATTGCTGTGGAGGACTGCCTCTGATTTTCCTCCCTTTTACTAACCTTCTTTCTGAAAATCAAGGAACAACATCAGAAGTTAAAACGAGCTGCATGCACGTAACAGCAAGGCCAAACAGATAATCCCATCACCATTACCATTACCTGGTGCTCCCATCAACAAAAAATATTCTCATTATCTAGTAATTACCTCATGGTTATATGCCAAATTCCAGAGGCAATGATGCTTCCCTGATTCTTGTAAACTTCCATCAAAGTTAATCCAAGTTATTGGATAAATCTCACAAGAAAGGTAACCAGATCATTACAATGTATTCATTTGTAACCAAGGTAAGAAATGCTGAGGATCCTAGAATTGCATAGCATGGAGGAATCAGTATTCTCTCACAATTTCAAATAATAATCATTTTTTTTATTTTTCAAAAAATATAATGAATTTGGCGAGCATACTGTAGGCCTGGTGCAAACAACCTTTGATAGCTGTTATAATACACAACTCAAATATGGTTGACCTGACTAATTTTCGCACATTTCATTACAACTAAGAAAGGAGAAATGCTAGGCAACTAAAGCTCAAAAAAAAATAGTACATTTACCTCGTACTTTTCAATTTCCTTCTGTGTCTTGTCCTGTTATTAATTTCTTATATCAATTCAATGTGCATGTGGAACCTTCCGATCAATGCTTACTGATGACCTTTCAGAAAAGACGCAGTGCTCTGGTGCTGCCACATCAAGCATGATGAAGCATGGCACTAATTGGTCCATTGTCAGCTACAGGTATGCCATCATTAGAGCATTTGCTATGTGCGGAGCATTCGGTAATTCTCATCTTTTGGATTGAATGTGTGGAACATATTCAGTAATCAAAGCATGGTTATGTTAAATTATAAAGAATATAGTTAGCAAGACAATCGAATACCGGAGTCAAGCGTATTGACAAGAACTGCAGATAGTAAATGTCTCTTGTTCACTATCCTTGGAGACAACAGACCACTTATGGCTTCCTAAGAAAACCTAATAAGATCATTCTACTGGTGGTTTGTGATTTTATTATTGTCCCGAAAAAGAATCTGAAGAAAAAAGAGTAAAATATATTGGGGATCAACAATCGGCATCCAAAATTGATAAAAGCCTATGTCATAGTTATCAGCAGAATAAAAGTAAAAATGAAAGCTTAAATTGCTGGAACGCCAACAAATTCCTTGATGTTACTGGAAGAAACAACCAGGTAAGCATGTAGGCACAAATAATCAACATGTTATCTAAGCATTCTACTGAATTTGCAAGGTGTCCATTCTACATACCTACAGGAAAACAACAGGTGGTATGTATCCTTTCAGTTCCAGAAATGTACAAATATCGCCACTTTCACCTGCAGAGTGTAAGTTTTATTTGAACTTTTATTTAAGTCCATGTGTTTACTGAATAAAAAAACGTCTGTATTATAAAAATTGAATGAGCCACCATATTAGAGGATGAGCATTGCCGTGAACACGGAAAAAAAATACTAATTCATATAGAGAGCAAACCATAAAAAGAATAAAATAAATACCTAACCTTGCCAAGCCACCATCACCGATCATCACCGACTGTTGTTAGATAGGTGGTCCCTTTCTTATGAATACCTGATGCTGAGGAAAATAAGTTAAAAAGAAATAAATGTGATGAGATAACATCTCCCTCCTCATTAGGATGCACTGGTGTGAAAGTAATTTTGAAATGAATGAGAAATGCAAAAGAAAAAAAATGACTAATCAGTGAGGGATCATACATAGCTCCAAAAAAATTGATACAACATATGCTGTCAAGAATGATCCAAGGCCTAGAAGTGAAGCACTCGAAGTTGAGTTGCCTCGGTACAACTCTAAACTCTACATGTGCTCCCTAAATAATACTAAGGGCTTTCTTTCCTAGATATCTTCCAGTGCAACTCAACAAGGAGCGTTTTTTCTCTAAGAAATCAATATGAACGCGCTTGAAATTGCAAGAACATGACACATCAGATAAGAAAGAACGAAGCAACCAGGATTGGTTTGTCATTTGTGTTCAAATACCTTGGCGACACAACGAGCATGAGTTGGGATCGCAATATGGCGGGCAGCCGCTGCCGCCGCTTCTAATCTCGAAGTAGGTCAGGCGGCAGTGGAAAAGTCCCGCGTAGCTTCTTCCCCGGCGAGGGACTGGTTAGCGAGCTGCGGTTAGCGGAGGTGGCTCCACCGGCGATGAGGACGGGGCATGCGAGGATTCGGAGGTCGTGCACCTTGTTGTCGTGTCGCCGCCATTGCCACCACATCCTCAGAGACCCGCCCCTGGGGATTGGAGAAGTCGAGCTCCCGCATCTCCTCGTCACCTCGTGGTTCCATGGGTCGCCGCCAAACGTTTTTGCATCAGCATGGGAGGGGTTTGCGGAACGTGGGCATGAGGAGAGCCACTGATTGATAGGAAGGGGAGGACGGTACGCTTGTGGAGGAAGGAAAGTGACGGGGAAATCAGTTATTCACGAATTAATTGATTGATTGATGCGTCCAGAAAGTAATCACTAGTAGTCCGGTTGGTACAGTGCAAACCAATAAGGACAAAAGGAGTTCCTTCCTCCTCCTTGCCATCCCACCTACACACCACATCTGACTATATAGGGGATGCTATCCTTTTGTATTAACTCGTAGCGGACCCTTTTATCCCGGTTGGAAACACCAACCATCTTTTATCCCGGTTGGAAATACCAACCGGGATAAAAGGGTTCGAGAGATTTACCCCTCTTTCAGCCACCTCGTTGGGGACCCTTTTATCCCGATTTGTAATACCAACCGGGATAAAAGATATCCCGGTTTGAAACACCAACCGGGATAAAAGACCCCCTTTTATCCCGGTTGGTATTACAAATTGGGATAAAAGGGTTGTCTTTTGTCTCGGTTGGTGTTTCAAACCGGGATAAAAGGCCTCTAAGGGTCTTTTTTTCCCACTAGCCTTTGCAACCGGGATAAAAGATCCCGGTTGGTGAGCCCCCCACCAGTGACCGAGCTGTAGTCCCGGTTGGTGAACCTTTTGTTCCGGGCCAACTTTAAACCGGGACAAAAGGGGGCGCATCGAAAGTCAATTCTCTACTAGTGAATGGAAGGTGGCGGTGATGGCGGCATGGCGCGGAGCGATTGGCGGGTAGATTGATCGGCACGGTGTGAAAAAAAACAGGAGATTTGGCGGAATCATTCTCTAGGCAGTGATTTTTTTTCTCCCGCTCCTTTCATCACACCTCGTATCTAAGATGGGACCTCTGTGTGAGGAAAGATGGGGGTGATAAGAATTGTTTTCAATTCTCTTATTCTTTATAGTATAGATGTAGTATAGATAGATGAGTTCGTCCGTACAAGCACATGATTAACGAGATCAACTCATGGTTCTTTAAACAAACACCCTATAAATGCGATGGAGTAATTACGATATTTGTAGGTTTCGGTATATTGCTACTCCAGATCAAGAAATACAACCTTTTAGCTTCGCCAGGATTTTGTATAAGGAATATCGTCATGTTCATAAGGCACAACCCCAAATATTGCCAAATTTGGTTTTAGAAATAAACAATCTCCCAAATGTCTAACCCATGGGGAAATTTCCTTCCATGAGAGCACACGGTCTGATCTTCTATTCTTCTTTCTCGTTCATCTCATGAAGGCATGATCGTTCACAGTTGGGAGAAGGTTGTGGCACTCATGTTAGTACGTGCAAAACCATTTTTCGCTTCAATAATAAATCTATTTATTCAGCGGGTTTTTTGAGACATTATTCAGCGGTTTTGTTCTGCCGACGCTGCAAAGGTCGCTTTAATAACCGAAAATGGCATTAAATAAGCCAATTGGGCACTTAAAAATCAATCCCCAAACCTTTCCCCTTCTCTCTCTCTCTCTCTCTCTCTCTCTCTCCTCCATTCAGATCCGCATCACACAGCGCCCGCCGATCGAAGAAGCCAAGCAGCCAGCCCGAACACAGCTACGCGAGCCACCGCACCGATCCCACCGCCCGAGGCCCGATCCAGCGCCACCACCGCCGGCCAGGGCTCGCCCTCGCCCCGCCCGGCATGGCCTCCTCCACCGCGTCGTGGTCGCGCTACGGCGCCGTCCCCACTTCTGCCCCGCCTCCGCCGGCCGGGCCGGAGGACCTCGCGGTGGCGGACGGCGAGGCGGCGGCGCCGTCATCGTCTTCGCCGGCGACTGCGGCGGAGGCCGGGGTCGCCTTCTTCTCCCGCGCGCGGGCGTACGCGGGCGCCGCGGCGGGGCGGCCGCGCGCGTGGCGGGAGGTGCTGGACCCGACGGCGTTCTCGCGCCCCGACAGCTGCTGGGAGGCCCGGGCGCGGGCGCGCCGGAACCTCGCCTACTTCCGCGCCAACTACGCGCTGGCGGCGCTCGTGCTCGTCTTCCTCGGCCTCGTCTACCGCCCCGTGTCCATGCTCGTGTTCCTGGCGCTCTTCGTCGCCTGGCTGGGCCTCTACTTCGGCCGCGGCGAGGGGGAGCCGCTCGTCTGCCTCCGCCGCGAGGTGGACGACCGCGTCGTGCTGGTCGTGCTCTCGGCCGCCACGGTGCTCGCCGTCGCGCTCACCCGCGCCGGGCTCAACCTCCTCGTCTCGCTCGTCGTCGCCGCCGCCGTCATCGGCGTGCACGCCGCGTTCAGGGTGAACTACTACCTCGACGAGAGGGACGCGTTCGATGTCGCTGGCACCTCGTTCACGGATAGTGGATACGGCTACACGCTCCCGAGATGATAGAGGCGGGCAATTCGGCTGATGAGATTGTTGATTGTGTTCTTGAGGCAGGGGGATTCTTGGTGGTTCTGAACTTCTGATCCATCCGTGGGATTTTGCAAGGTGTTGTAAGCTGTAATGTTCTTACTATTCTTGCAGCGTGTTCTTAACTTGATTTGTAGTTTACATGCTGTGTATAGCCATTTTCGTGTTCCTTTTGATTTCGCAATAGCATTGTGTAATTTGAGTGCAATTCTGAGGTGATTGGGATTTGGGATGATTTAAAGATGTTTTGTAGAAATACTAGTTGTAAAGCATCCCTGCTCATGCAGGTAAAGTGGTAAACTGTTAACACCAGTTCAACTAAGTTGGGGATAAAGCTTCTAACCTCACATGAATAGCTTATCTATGAACTATGATCACGTGGCAAGGGAGCTTCATTGTTGAGTGCAGATATGAGCTCGTCTTCCTTTGCGATTTGAGAAAGGCAGCAACTAATCCTGGTGATGCACATCCCTTGCTTGACAACGTGTCTAGAAAATCAGATCTTACACTTGAATCATGCCATCATGTTGCCATAATTTTTTTGTTCAACCATATAGCCATATTGCTATAATGTTACTTAAATTACTGACTAAAAAAGATTATACCGCCAGGGACATAAGTTACCGTCCCCTAAAGGTTATACCCCCCGTGACAAAAATACTATACCACCAATGCTATGATCCTGTTGGTGTTAGCCACTAAACCGTCCTCTTTCCGTTAGATGTACAAAAGGCCATCCGTGTAACCATCCCGGAACTGAGTTAAAGAGTCTGCTCACAAAATGCTGGAAGTCCAGTGCCGATCACATGCAGCAGTACCAACCCAAAATGACGGACGACGCAGGCAAGCGACTCAGCGTTTGGCGTCGATGGCTTCCTTGAGCTTCCTCCCGAGCGCGTAGGCAAGTGGTGGTGGCACGGCGTTCCCAATCTGCCTGTGCTTGCACTGGATGTTGCCCGCAAAGCGGTAGCTGTCAGGGAAGCCCTGTGTACACAGGTCATGCGAATGGGATCAGGAGATTCGAAAAAGGAATTTGAGCAGAAATGCTCTTAAGTTCATCAAAAAGCGCCCTTAAGTCTGAACCTGCTGTTCTTGTTAGATAATTCGGACACTATAGAGAAGTCAAGAGCTACTGAGCATTAATAATTCATTAATAATTAAGGTTAATGATGAAGTAGGATTAGTTGCGGCACCAAATGCGAGGGCAAGTTACCTGAGACCGAGCACACTCACGAACCGTGATGATCCTGTCCTGCTCAGGGTGGAAGCACATGCCGACCTTGCCCATAGGCTGGGGATCGGTCACGGAGGTGGGGAAGTTGCCCTCCCAGTCCAGCCTTCCATACAGCCCCTTCCACTGATTGTGCCTTTTGGCTGTGTTGGGCAGGCACCAGGGTATCAGGTCCACCACTTGCCCGGTTGACAGCTTCACCTGCATATTCGCATCCATGAGAATTTTCTTAACCATTGGCAATGGGGGCATGGTTACCTAGAGCAAAGGTAGTACAAACAACCACCAGGGGGCAAAGGAGCAGAATGTAGTTACCTTCTCATCAGGCAGTTCATGCCAGTCACAGCCAGGTCTCTTTGGAATGCGCTTGCACCTGATGAGATTCAGCTCGTTCATCTCCTTGGAGGTGTGGTCATTCAACAACATTGTGCTGCCCCTGATCTTCTTCTGAAACCATGACACTGGCTCGCTCCCGTACTGCACCAAAGAAAAGAGTAAATCCAGGCATAATTATAAAGCTAATACTACAAGATCAGGGAGTGAAGAAAGCGACCCGAGAGTGAAGTTGCAGTGACACTGACGCCTACCTGTATTGTTGGCTTGCCGGCACCATTTTCCACGGGTGGGAGATCCCCAACTGTATCTCTAACTGTTATTGCCCGGAAAGGTGCCCCTGCGGCAGTGCTCTTGACAGCCACGTAGTATTTGCCATCAGGTAGGTTTATCTTCAGCTCAGGGCTAGCAAATACGTGCATCGGTTCAGGCCACTCCGGAAGGATCTCTCCCGGTGCAGCTGCCCAGATGAATGCCCTTTTCCTGGACTGGGCGACACCATAAGCACCTGCCTCTAGAATTCCGAATCGAACCTGAGAACATGTGAAGGAAAAGGCTACAACATTCAGTGTTGATCAAAATGATAGAATGCAAGAACTACTAGCAGAGAAAAAAAAGGCAAGCACCTGGTATCCCATCTCAAGGAGTGATGCCAGTGTTAGTCTGAAGGTCTGGCCTTTGTTGAACGAAATGAAGTTCCTGACATTTTCTAAGAGAAAGAATCTAGGGCGGAAATATTCTGCAAAAGAGAGAAATGCTAGGATCATCTCACACTGAACCTTGCTCCAGGGACTTTGATTGAATCTGTTCATCCCAGAAAAACCCTGCAAAAAGGATGCGTAGAAAAAAGTCCGTGTAATTTGTTTAGAAGATTGAACAAGCATAAAATGTTTCCTAGTCACAGGAAAAACAACAGACCTGACATGGAGGTCCACCATTGATGAAGTCTACTTCTCCAGGCACAGGCAGATTCTTGGCCTTCTCATCAGAAAGTTTTGATGCCCGTTCAGCAGCCTCAGAAGTAGAGATGCAATCATCAGCATCACCACACTTATCCATTATTGCCCTGCATGACAACACTCAGAAATAATTCAAAGATACAATATGCATGAATGATCATATTCATAAGAAAGAATTGTGCATACTTCAAAATCACATTGCAGTTCTCCACAAATACTGCTGCTTCTGGATGATTTTCACCAAATGCTTCCCCAGCAGGCTCTTCATATTCAATTGCCCATTTTGTTTGTGATGCTCCTACAGAATTTTATGATCAGAAAGTAAACAACTGGTACTCAAGGTGTTCCCGTCACCCAACATCAAAATCTGCAAGACAAATGCATACCAGCTAGCTGCAATCCTTCAGATAAACCTCCACAGCCAGCGAAAATATCAAGGGTTGCAAGAGTGTTCTCTGATGGCATATCCTTCTTTTTGTCTGAACCAGCCAGCTCATCGTCACAAATTTCCTTTCCTTTATTCTTCTTTGAAGCAGAAGGTGCCCTCCTTATCAGTGACATGATTTTAACACTGGGTGGAAGCTGGTTCAAGATCAAACAAGATAAGTTCAGTTAACCATCTAAAGAAATTTCTCAGGAAAATGAAAAAAAGTGAAATTCAGAACGTCTGACCTGTTTCAGGGCCCCAGTAACAGGATCAAACAGATGTTCACAGTAAAATATGTGCTCAGCCACCACTGGAAGATCTGAATTTGGAAGGTCATCCTTCATCCTAACTTCACATTTCCCATCTATCATCGCCACTGGCACAATCATGATATCTTCACTGTAGTATACCTGGATCAAACGACATAACTCAAATATTAAAGACCAAGAGACAACACAAAGGAAGCGTGAGTTGTTACTTGTTAGTCACAAGTTCATCTACATAATTTTAAATAAGAATGATGCAATGATTAGATATAACAAGAGAACCTCTCTGATATCTGATGTATAGGCTTTTGTTGATGATATGTCATCAGGCCTATAAAACCTTCTTACGTTGACTTTTGTTGATTCTGGATGTGCTTTCTTAGATCCACCAGAAGCATGGATACTCAATACATGGCATACAGCATAAGGCTTTAGGCCCACGTTTCTCCCAGCCTTGTAAGTCTCATGGCCGTGCCCTTGGGAGAAAAATTCAGGCCTAATATACAGATAGTCATTAACATTGTATCTGATATTCTTGAAGACAAAACTGGTCTCCGAAAGTATCTTGAATTCATCACCAACTTGTTTTCTCTGATCACAGGAGCTACAGACACCAGTCCCAATGCCAAGTTTATCATGGGGGAAAGAGAAGAAACCACCTTTCTCTGGCCAGTATAAGCTTTTGCAAAAATATTCCACAGGTAGACCCTTCCTCTTCCTCTCCTCTGCCTTTGCTCTCTCAATCCTATTAACTTCTGAATTCTCTTTCCTGTATCTGTGGCCCCATGGCATCAATTGGACATTAACAGTCACCAATTCTTTGATGTCACCTACTTCGAATTCTAGACAATCATTAGTCAAGAAAACCTCCCTTTCATTTGCAGCATTGTCAAGAACAGTCTGAAAACCTTTTTGCAGAATTCTTCCATGAACCATTTTTGTACCATCATGTTTCTCATACATATACTCAGTAAAGCACATGATGGCTTCTCCTGAATCGTCTTCCAATGTGACTGATTGACCAACACCAATAGTAAGACCTCGAACTGTAGCACATTTATATAGAACTTCCCCAGACACTGTTTTCCCAGCTGTTTGCCCTTTCCAGTCAACTTCCTTGCAAGTCTTTGATGGTGACTTTCTAGACCGTGCTGATGGTGGGCTCCTCAAAGGCTGCTCAATTTCAACATTAACCTCCTCTTCAGTATCATCATCTTCATTTTCTTCTTGCTCCTCATCAATTTCCCTTTGTTCATTTCCATCTTCCTTGGTATCCTCTGGGAAGTGTGCGGCATAATAATCACCCCATATCTTGCTGATGAATTTCGTAGTTGTTGCACGCATAAGCTTCCTTCCTAATATTGGGCCCATTTTTGCACTTGGGTTCAGATTCTCTCCTCTCATTGATTGAGATTTTTTCTTCATTACCAACTTTGTGTGTCTTCTCTCTTCCATCTTCAGTACAAGGCCTGTGACAAAGGCACTCCGACGGATAGACTCATCTGGAAAGTCTGCAAACTGCTGAAGTATAATTTGTCCATGTACCACAACATATCTTTCAACGAGAGTTGTGTTTGATGATATAAATGCAGGGTGTCCACTGTCGAATTCTGCTACTTTTTTAATCACTTCGGTGAAAGAAAGCTTCGAAGCACGACTTTGTTCTTTTAAAAGGGTGATGATGCTAACAGCCAGCCTTGCTGTTTTCAGCACAGGCTCACACCATGGAGCATATTGCTTTGTTGGCTGGCGTAATTTGTACCTGAAAAAAATGATATCAGTGACCACACGTTAGTTGGAGGAAGGCTAAACAGAGCCACTGCAAGATGCCGTGCTTAAAATAACGTGTCAAATTCAAGGACAGAGCTGCAATGGATGTGAAGCCTGTTTAAAACAAAGAGCTAGCTTCTAACTTGAGACAGTTACTAATATAAAATAATGGAGCTTCAGGGTATTTACCAAGCCACGTCAGTTCGAATGGTTATGCAGATCATTGAACCACCAAATTCAATTACCCACTCCTTTATTGGGCTCAGATAAATTGAAATTCCCAGATCCTCTTGGCACGATTTACTTGAGGAAGAAGATAACTGCGCTGACTCAGCAGTTGAACAGCAACTACCATCATCTTCTCTCATGAAACCTGATCCAAAGATCACTGTATCATTTTCAGCACCTGATTTCATAGGAATGAGCTCCAAAGGAATGAGTCTGGAATCTGAGTTATATAGAGCCCAGTTGTTAAGGATTCTTACTGGCATATCATCAGAAAACATGCCAATTTCACTATCAAATATGTACTCGTCCATTTCTTGACTATATGATTTGTAGTAAGCTGGCAATGGATAGTCATTGGCAATCTCAGTTTCACTAATTTTGATGTAGACATTTTTCTGTGAGGTTCCACGTTTCCCTCTCTGCTTCATCATCTTCCACTCCTCCTCTTCCTGCAACAGTCTTGCTAATTTCTCATCATCCTCGCCTACTCCCTTACAATGCTCATCATTTATCTTCAGAGTTCCACTTGAAGGCATAGCAGAGAACTTGTTGAACTCTACTCTAGACTTACTTTCATCTCTTAGTGCAACAAGAACAGGAAGTGTGGCAAATATCTCATCATTGCTAGCTGGTGTATTATCTAACCCAACAAGTTGGCTGTATATGAACTCACCAGTAGAGATCGCAAAGTCCTTACTCAGTGTCCCACCAGATTTTCTGTTTGAATTAATGGAACGGACAACACTAGCAAGCAACTCTTCCAGGCCTATCTCAGGATTTCCACCAACTGATTTAGCTAACTTCCTGTAAACTTCAACACAGACTCGAGCTTTCTCACTAAAGTGGTCAAAATAGGATCTGTAACTGCTTGCTGGCTTCACACATTTGTAATCAGCTATTTCTGTTGAAACCCAAATTACAGCAATACCTTCGTTGTAGCCAGAAATTGTCCAGTCCTTAACTCGCCCAAATCCTGAACAGTGGATACCCTTTTCTCTATCCTTTTCCAGACCATCGTCCAAGGGCATGACAAGAGCTGTTATGTAAATGCCATCAACTTCAGACATTTCAAAGGGTTGCAGAGAACCATCTGCATCATGCAAGGTGAAATCAATGAGTTTTCTGGAAGGACGGCGGTCTTCAGGTTCGGTTTTTGTCAACCTAACAGCATCTATTTCCTCTTCTTCCACCCTACTTTCCTTGACTGTGATAAATATATCTTTTTCAGATAAGTTCAATTCCTTCTCTTTGAAACTAGACCAGGCAGCTGCCCTCTTTGGTCTCTTGCGCAGCACAACAGGCTCATCAGTGGTGTTATTGCTCTCTGTTTTAGCCTCATATTCAGTCACCATTTCTTCCTTCTCAGTGAAATCATCTTCCCTAGTCTGAAGCTTTGCTTTGCGCTTCTTTGTTCCTGAAAAGAAGAGGCAACTAACACGCTAAAATATCTGAATGCAAAGGTAGGGATGATCGGAAACCCATGCATTCATATAAACACAAAAAGGAGTTTGACAAACATAATTGTATGTAGTACTAATGGCGTTTAAATATGTGTATGCAGAAAGCAACATTTCGATTCATGCAGCAAAAGATGCATCATGCTGAATCTATTTGTTAGTACATATAATCAAATCTAGGCATGCCTGACTAATGAACATGAATGAGTATGCAACCTATGCCAGATAATTAAAACTGCAGGTTTCAGGCAAGATGATGATGAGTGGACGAAGTTATAAAAGACAGGTCCTGGGACGTTTTATATACTATACTAGTTTGGTTGCAGATTGGGAAATCCCTAACTACACATATAAGACAAAAGTTGGATGCAACAGCATGATTGAATTTGGAAAGGGATGGTTTAAATGTTTTCCCCCTTTACCAGTTGCAGAACTGCAGTGTCAATACTGCACATTGGATGCTTGCTTAGTTCTTCAGTTAGCCTTTTAACCATTCATATCAAGACCCCGTATGAGTTCAGTGAGCCAGTGATTAGCTGTTGGGCGACACTAAGTTGAACTTTTTTGCGAATCATAACAGCAAATTTGAACCATAACTAACAGTACAATAAGAACAATGTAATTTCAAATGGATAGATAGGTATCACGAGATTGTTCTTAGCATACTAGGATGTCCTGGCTCCTAGCATACTAGCATGTCTTAAAATAAGGATGGTTCAAAACTCTAAATGTAATCATCAAACAAGCTGTTACCCATGAGGCCTTATGAACTCTATAATCCCAGTGTATACAGTTTGAAAACGGTGAATATACAGTTAAATTTGATGCTTCAAAAGGTTCCTATCCTATGAGTAGTGTTTCAACTTTCTAGTGCTCACTCTAACGTCTAACCCCCACCCATATGGCACTGAAGCCTATTCATGTTCTGGTGGTTTTCCTTGACTTCGAGGCAAAAGAATGTTGGCTAAGATTAGACTACCAAACCAAAGGCAAAATATTACTGTGAAAAGGAGTCCTAGATCATATTCCCTGCGTTACTAGGTTACCGTGAAATGCTATACACCTAAAGCGATGCGATAAAAAAAATTGCACATAGATGCAAAAGAAATACCTTGATTAAAACAGTGCTCACTTTGCCTCCTCAGCATTGACATGAACTCAAGCTATGGCGGATTGTGATAGAGGAAGGGGACGGCATGGATGATAGTGAGGGAGACAATGGTGAGAAGGGAGGAGGCGGCGGAAAGGACAAAGGAAGGAAGAGCTCAAGTTGGGCGCTAGCAATTTGATTCTTGTGGTAGTGGTTTCATGACAACCTAAATGCAATGACAAATTTAAGGACAATTTGTATTAAGGCATATTGGGCTTTCACCTTTGTTTAAAAGAACAAACTAAATTTGATGCTTCATTAATTCATATCAATACGTATCAGAGTCTTCCTAGTACCAAATACATATCGCAGTACAGACACGGCATAAACTGGAGAATTGAGGTAACCTAGCTGGCATGTATGAGCCATTCAGCCTTACCAATCTTTAATGGATCAATAGAAAATTATTTTGCCTCAGTTCATATCCTCATATGGTGCATGACAGAATTCATTGATAAAGAAAAGTAATATATTGCAGTTACAAGGCATTTGGGAACAAGACCTGTAGCTGTAGCAACAGCAGGATGCGGATGCTTCGCCATAACACCTCTGTAAAGTGTTGAATCAAGCAAATATGTCAACTAACATTTCTAAAACAAAAATGTCAATCATCAGATTGCAAGCTAAAATGAATTTTAGCGATTAATTCAGGAAATAAACATAATAGGAAACAACAACTTCACTAAAAATATGACAATGCTGCTTCAGCAAATATTTTTTTGATTGAGAACCCTACTGGAACTACTACCTTGTTACACACATTTAAAGCATATAAACTAATATGAGACCAAAGCAAATGCATTTTACATGCAGCTAATCATGCGCTTCTTTTGGAAACATATGATGATTTAAAGTTGACAGGTCAAACTTCCTCAACTTTGACTACTAAAACATCTGTTACTATCTAGATTTGTTCTGAAAATAATACAGTTCTCTAAAGTGTCGCGTATTATTGAGGGAGTACCCCTGTGCTGTAATGAAAATATGAATAATTGGTAAGTAGACCTTTCAATTCAATCATGTTAAAATGTTGGGATATGAAAACACATTATCACCGCAAACCAACTAGATTACACTGAACTGTGCGCCCCCCTTCGTTCATTAAATATGGTACTATAAAAAGAGTTAATTTGTGAGGATCAGTTCATAAAATACAGCAGCTGTAGCTATATATCATCTTGTTCAATACGACTGGATCAGATAATACCGCTAATGAACAATGAAGCAGCAGCAGCAGTCGCGTACTTCTTGAAAATTACACTACCTGGGAGGCGCAATTGCTAAACTGAGTATGATTAGCAACTCTACCAGACCAAAAGAAGGACGCAAAGGTAACACTCCACTGACCTCACAATAGTTCATAGCTACCAGCAGCAACTCAGTAACTACTTCATAGAATCTCCGCAAAATTAAGTAACTACTCATTGAAAAGCACAAAGGTTGTTCAACTGAAGTGCAGCCATAATTGCTTGAGAAATGAGATCCGCCAGCACAGAAACCGTAAGGACAGTATTACCAGCACGATCAGCAGAGTCCCCTGCGGAGGTCACCGTTCCATCACCGAAATTTACGACCCCTGCACAACAAAACGACCGTCAAAAGGGAAACTAGAAGAAAAGGAAAAATACCCCGCACCAGATCCTCAAATATATATCGCCTAAAAGGAGCACAAACGAACAGGATTATCAAAACGAGAAGAGCTAGGACGCAACCGTTGGACACACACAACCAAGATCACCTACGCACGTGACTCCGCAGCAGCAGCCAGCGGAACGAAGCCCCAGTTCCAGCCCCGCTCATCCATCAAACGAGATCCGACGAAGTAAAAAACCACACCGCCTCAAAATGCAGAAGCGCGCGGGGGGAATTCGGGCTAGTAAACCCCAATATAAACCACAAAAGAGAGTTCGCTACACAAACCGAGTGAGCAGATAGGCGCCGCAAAGCGGCCAGATCCCCGAGAAGCTCCTCAAAATGCAGAAGCGCGCGGGGGAATTGGGGAAAGTAAAACCCCAATGGAGACCAGAAACGAGAGCTCGGTACCCAAGCCGAGTGAGATGCTGAGCGCCGCAAAGCGTCCAGATCCCCGAGAACCTCCTCCCGGCGACAATCCCCAGCACGATCATCGAAACGACACGCACGCCCGCTTACACCACGAACGGAAAACCCGCGCCGACCAAAACCCTCTCCGAAGCCGTACGGAAAACGAAGCGGGCGAGCGAGCGACGCCGACGTGCTCACCGGCGGAAGCGACGAGGAGCAGCCTCCCCTGGCGACGAGAGGGGCGGCGCGCGTCGGAGGCGTGGTTCTGCGGGAGGCGGCGCGCGGCGGACGCAGCGTGGAGAGGCGAGGCGAGGCGAGAGGGAGACTGGGAGTGGGAGAGGAAAGGAGGGGAGTGGGGGCGGAGAGGAAGGATGCGAGGCGACGCGGGGTTTTTTGAGTTTGGAGTGGAGGTCGTGGGGGACCGTTTAGGCGCCCGTGCGAGGGAAGCCCCAATTTTTTCGCTCCGTTTCGGGAACTGGGTTTAGAAATCGGGGAACGGAGATCAGACTTTCTTTCTTAAAAAAAAGGGAGAAACGAGTTTTTTTCTAAAAATATATCTTTTGCATATTTGAATGAATTAATAGATGCAAAATAAGATTGGGAACAACCAATTTCACATAAGGCATTAGGGCATACTCCAACTCTGAGATATGCTACGATAGCAAAATCCTACATGATGGAATGAGAAGATGGTGGAGGAAATGAGTTTGATGCAAAACATGAGCCCTAGAAAATATGTTTTCCAATTTCACAGGCACAATTCGTCTCGAAGGATAACTTCCACGACATCAACGTATCGATTTCTGCACGGCACCCAACAAGTCTAACATTTGTTTATGACCACATAAGTGCATAACTTGTTCTAGTTGCATGCAAACGAAAGTTTTATTAGTGGTTGTTTTCTTAACTTTTTTATGCAATGTGAACCTCGTTGTAAGATCAATGCGAACCTCACTGCAAATGATGGCCACGAGAGAGGATCCAGTGCTCCACGCACTTCCGATGTTGCTGTCATCTACCGGGTCACCTATGGAGCACAGGATCCTCTCCCGTCACATAACTTGTTTCATTGAACAAATGCTTTAGTTGCATTGCGAACGATAGTTCCAGCGGTTGTTTTCTTTAATCTTTTGATGCAATTTGAACCTCGTGCAGTTAAGTTCCTCTGTCCAAATAACCACTTGGCTATGAGCTGTTCATTTGCCTTTGGAAAAACGCAAGGCCGCACGTTAATTTGGAAAGTAGAAGAGAAAAATAAGTACTTTCTCTTTTCTCTCTCTCTTTTGTAGTCTTTCCAAAGTCAAACATTTAGATTTTATTGTTAATAGTAAAAAATATAAAGATTAGTAACGTAAAAAAAATGATGCTATTAGATTTATCTGAAAACCAATTAGTGCTATAATACGCAACGGTTTCTATTTAAAATAATTTATCTTTGTAGATGTTGTTAGTCAAAGTTTTTTAAAAAAAAAGTAGGCTCAGCAAGTGAGCACATGTTTTCAGCGGGCTGCGCTTTTTGTCGAAATTCAAGTAACCAACCATACGAAGCATGCTCGGATCAGTACCCAATGTGTTTACGTTAGGTCAAGTCCTCAGTCCGTGACAAATTCAAGTGCTATTATAGTATTATGTAACAGAACAATACACAAGTACTATATATACATCACATACACTCGCATAGGTGAGCTATGAGCTCCATGCCTCCATGGTGACAAAGCCCCTCGCTTACAGGTCAAGCACTCAACGACTCAGCATCTTATAGGCCAATTATAAGCCCAACACGGCTTCTAAGTTGTAACACTAACATCTATGTACATGTTAAATTGCTCAAATCAAAGGGTTCCTAAGAATGAAACAATGCGTCGCTGCTTCAGAAACGAAGAGGAAGCCCTCGATCAACCTTGGTTATTTTCAGTTTCAGGTATGGATGCTCCTGATCTGCCATAGAATACCTTCGCTATGAATCCAGCAGCAGGTGTGCCCACATATGACCGCACTCGGCCCTTTTGTCCTTTATTTAGCCAGCAATCTGCTAGATCGTGCAGTGTCATTCCTGGGCTCACAGGCTTGCCACCACACAGTATCTCCACCTGCAAGAACAGATACCTCTGTTGGTACCAGGTGATTGTGGAACAAAATAGGTCAAGGACTCAGGGTCCCACAACTATTTCATCAACCAACACCCAACAGTTACGAAGTTTATTAAAACATGCTCAAATGCATTCAGCTACATGAAGTTTGGGGCTATTGCGCTTAATGAAAGCTATACAGCACTCACAGCTTTGCTACCTTGTTGTCAGTTTGGTAGAAATCAGAGTTTTTGCCGTATTGAACAAAGAACAGAAGACAATTGGATGGACAGATGGCACCGGACGCTGGAAGGTATTACTTTTTATGTTTTACCTTTTGTAGATGTTTCTCAGCGCAAGCAGAATGGCAAGAAAATCATCAAACTGAAACCAGCTTCAAGGAAGCAATATTTGAAAACTATAGGTACAGCTTTCCCAGGACCATTCAGATATCATCATTAAACGATATGCATTGCTTTTATAAGAAAAATAACTGGACCTTACGAGGCGTAATTAATTGAATAGCACTTGGAGAAATAAAGACAAACCTCAGCTTCACTTGAAAGATTAAGTTTCTGCACGAGGTACTTCTGTATGAAGGAAGCAGGCAAATCTACATCCCTAGGACAGAGTAATAAGAGCATCTCGAGTTAGTGCAGAAAAGCATACAGTGTTTTGAGAAATAAAGCTCAAGGGATAACTCACTTGATCCTCAAAAATTTTGATGGTACCTGCGGTAGAGGAGGCTGACCTTTCCTGAAATGATCGTAAACCCAGCAGCATGATTTCTGATGTTACTTTTAAAAAGCAATAAATGAAAAGACAAGTCTAGTTTCTTACTGGTCAAAAGCAGCAACAAGGTATAACCATAATGCTTGCAACTTCCTCTTCTTGTTAAGCAGCTTTGGCTTGATCTTTTTCTGTTTTCCCTTTAAAATCAACAGTTTCTTGTTTCCAGTTCTCTTCTCCAGATTTCCACGTCTTCTATACTGTCTCTTAGTCTTTGCTTGACTGGTAGGAGTTTCATCAACTGGATCATCAGATTTATCTTCAGTTGTCTTCACATCTTCTGATTTAGATCCAAGAGATCTTTTATTTTTAGCAGCTTTAAAGTGAGAACCTAAAGGTTTCCATCCCCCAACTTTCTTTGTGATGTTACTGCCCCGTAACTTTGAGTGCTGCATATCAATGGCATAGGAAGCAGTAAATAAGAATTAATCACGAAAATATTATGAATTTTCAATCAAATATGAACTTAAAAACATAAGACAACACATATATTTTTCTTAATGCGGAAACTAAAAGACCCTGAGATGTGGAAAGACTTTGCTACCACATATGCAGTTGCATATGATGCATAAATCACATTCAGGTTTCATGCAACCATATCAGCATGGAACATGATATTGGTATACATGGGAAATTATCAATTTTTGAGATAAAAGAGAAGAGTTGGATAACACATACAGGAACTCTTAGGCTCACCACGATCAGTTCAAAAGAGTTGGATCAATTGATATGTGCTAGCCTATTAGTCACATGCCAGTCCACTACATGTATCCGCAAACAAAACAAAGGGAAAATAGGAGAATGGCGAATTATGTGACCACCACAAATACACATATGGGCGCACTAGCGGCTTTTTCAACTGTGGATTTATAGCAAACTGAAACCATCATAATTCTTGGTACAAACATTTAGTAAGGATATCTGATAAAAGAAAAGCCTCATACCAAAGAGAGGTTATGTAAGCATGAAGCTTTTGTTCTCCTCTTTGTCAAGCATTTTTGCATAGACACTTGAGGAGCATGAATTGTCAATGAAGATAAAGATCGTTCTTTCCTCTTGATAGGTGATGTAACTGGCGACGTGACTTCTGGGGCCTCAACCTTTTGCCTTCTAGGAAATATCTTTGACCGTACATATTGTAGGCTATGATCCATTCTGTACATAAAATTAGTTGACATGAGTGATAAGCTATAAAATCAATCAAGTATACCTTCCAAGAAAAGCTAACATAAGAAAAGTAAAACTAGCTTGTTATATACTATATGTTGCTTGAAAAAAAAAATTAACGGGCCAATCTAGGAACTTCAGAAACTATAAAAAAAAATTAAGCATGTACACATTATTGTGCTCAGAGGAACTATAGAACTAAGATACCAAGTAAGACACGAAACACACGTATAGCATGTTAGGGCCATTTAGTAGCCAAGGTTGTACAGAAGGAGGCTACATGGAATGGTAGCAATTTAAATGATGAAATCATGCCACTAATACAGCAAAATGGTGGCACTGTCAAAGTAAGATGACCCAACATGGCATGGTGTTGCATGCAAGAAACTGCAAAGCCAGGGTGGCACATGCTACAGTAGATCATTAGGGGCTACCTCACTTCTGAGTAGCGGAGAGGGGAGGTGTTGGAAAATAATATTCTCCCAGATTTTGTGCATATGTGTGCCGCAGTGTTGCACACTCACACTAGTTTACATGCATCAATACTGATGCCATAACTCACAAGGGGTAATTTACAGTGATAGAAAATGAAAATGAATAATGTGCTCAGTTTGTTGAAAAGTTCGAGATAATGGCAATAGTATAGAACATGCGAATATTTCAAGAAAATAGAAACAAAACCTGAGTTTCTCCAATGGAGCGCAGCCCAAATCAATGCTACAAACAGGGCACCAGCAGACTTCCTTTTTTATGAACTCTTCTGATATGCACTTCCTGCAAACTGATTAAAAGTATCTATAAGATAATGGCAGAGGCACAATTATGATTTATGGAGAAAATTTTTGGAAGTTGCAAATCTAATATAGATATACAAACACTAGTGAACGGCTATTATTTGCTATGGGCAAGCACTAGTATTGTACTAGCAGCGGGTCTGACCAGGTCACACAGCTGGCACATTCAAAGGGGAAAGGTTGCATGACTTGATGAGAAAAATGCAAAGACTACAAATTGGTTAGCAAATCTTCCACTGTCAAGGCTAAGCGCATTGGTTAGCTATAAAAGAAGAAGAAGAAGTCCTTCCACCTTTCCAACTCTCCGTCTAAACATGCTATAGCACCTTATCACAAACAAGGACTTCAGTTACCTCACCAAGGAACATAACATATTCCTTCTCAAGATGGTGGATTGGTGGTGCACTGCAGAATCTCTAGAACAGGATAATGGAAAAAAGAAACATTTTTGCCCATATAAAACCTTATAATCCACACAAATGTATCAGTCAGCTTAACATACTTCGGAGTGCATATTAGCCTGGAAGGCCAACTTTACAAAGACGAACACTCACCAGTACCTCTAAAAGGAACATGTTGCCCCTCGTTTCCCTATGAGCTAAACATTTACTAATTTCATATGGCATCCATAGGCACTTAGGCAGATGGCAGATCCCCAATAAACAACTTCAGGAATTCCTTGTTCATGAATAAGAAACATTTAATTGAACATTAGCGCATCCTCCAGGCAAAAGCAGAATTATGAATCATGGCACACACAGGTAGAGTCCGCTACCATCCGTGCAATTGATCGTTCTTATCACCTCAAATCCGTAATAAAAAAAAAGCGCGAAAAAGTTAACCCAGCCTTCCACTCCCGGAACATAAGCGTAGAGCCTCTCCACAACAAACTTGCAAATTTCACACATCAAAAAGGGCACACCTTTACACCCACATAAAAATGGCACATGCAAATTTCAACGCTTGGAACGCCCCCAAGCTACCACCTTTCGCGCATCACAGCAAAACCCCCCACAGATCACTGCAGAATTTCAAATCTCACGCGCGGGACGATCGACGCTGCCACGTTCCACTTCCACGGCGCAACCCCCGCGAAAGAGGGATTTCAGCTAACGGAACCCAAGCAGACCCACACGCACGGCGGTTACTGAAAAGGTTGGCGGAGCGGGCGAGTACTCACAGGTGTGGAGGCACTCGGTGATGGTGGCGGCGTCGCGGAGGAGGCGGCCGCAGAGCGGGCACGTGAGGCACGCCGCGAGAACCGACCGCTTCAGCCTCACCACGTCCACGGCTCCTCCGCCCCCTCCCGCTCCAGGCGCCGCCGCGGCGTCGGCGGCCGTGGCTGTCGTCGCCTCGCAGGCGAGCACGGCGGTCTCCATGCCGCCAGCCGGAGAGCCCGAGCACGAGGCGACGTAGAGGACGGCGATTGGGGCTTCTCGGCTCCCGGCTCTCCCCCGCGTCGAGTCGCGCTCGCTCGCAGCTTCGATTTCCTCGGCTGCGAAAGCGACGGCGCGCCGTGCCGTGCGCTTTGGTTTGGGGGCTTCGGGTGGGGACGAGAGGAGGAGGATGCGAGAGTGAGGCCTTGTTGTCCAACTTTGGAGATACAAAATCACTGTTGTAGCAATGTAGCACATTGTAACATTTCGTTTATATTAAAGATTTTGGAATATTATTTTCGGGCGCTAATTATTGTCTAAATATTGACTAATTAGGCTCAAAAGATTTGTCTTACAAAGTACAACAAAACTGTGCAATTAATTTTTGATTTCGTCTACATTTAGTACTCAATACATGTACCGCAAGTTTGATGTGATGGAGAATCTTCTTTTTGCATAGTGTCAAAGTTGGGAATTTGGGTAACTAAGGCCTTGTTTAGTTGCTGAAGTTGGGAGGTGCCAAATTACTGTTACAGCACTGTAGCACACTGTAGCGTTTCGTTTGTATTTGTGAATTATTGTCCAAACATTGACTAATTAGGCTCAAAAGATTCGTCTCGCAAAGTACAACAAAACTATGCAATTAGTTTTTAATTTCATCTACATTTAGTACTCCATGCATGCATCGCAAGTTTGATGTGATGGGGAATCTTCTTTTTGCATAGTGCCAAAGTTGGGAGTTGGGGGTGAAGTAAACAAGGGCTAAACAGTGCCCGAACGCGTAGCGGTTACTGTTTACCGGGCTTGGTTTTCTTGGAACCACCAAGCCAGCGTCACGCCCACGCCGACCGGCTCAGCGTCTCGCCTCTCGCGGTTTCCAGCGAAAAATCGTTGGTACACCTTTGTAAAAAAAAAAACTTGCCTGGTCTTTGCATCCCTGTAGCAATTCATCAGTTTATTGACTTTGCACCTGAACATTAGAGTGGACATGCTCTGAATATGAATAATGGAACTGATACCAAATAGTTCTAGTCTGCGTGGCAGCGTGAACATTAACCTCCCAATTTCAAAGCATTATAATATTTCTTTTTTAAAAAAAATGGAAATTGTTCCTTGCGAGACATTAGAGTACGGCAGAAGATAGTCAGACAAAGTATTTTCCAACTCGCTTGTGATTAGCCAGTATTCAGGAACTAATCTATTTTTTCTGTTGCAGTGAAGCGGCACGAAAAGAAAGAAAAGGAAACAATCGGCGGAACGAGACGCAATTTCATAATGGGCCAACAAAATAAACACAAAACAGCCCAACAAACGTCGTGAAGCTATTGATAACCGGGTGGTCCAAAAGAATACACTGGGGAGCCCGGTGGCCCGAAAGGAAACAAAAACGAGCCCGTTGGCCCAACTTGGTGCACCGACTCCAGGCGTATTTGTGTTTGTTTAGGACTTAGTGGCCACACAGCTACCGTCCACTATATATTTCCGTTCACCCTTGCTTCCTTTGACTACTGCATCTTATCCGCAAGTTCCGTCCCATCTCAATCTCAAATCAGCAACACCCGATCGCCGGCCATGGCTGCGGCCCGGCGTCCCGCTCCGATCGTCCTGCTGAGCGACGTAGTGGATACGAGTCAACAACTTACCGGCGATCCAGGGCAAGGGTGGACGAAGGTCGAGTGCGCGAGCAAGAAGGCCTACGGATGCGGCGACCACGGCCAGGAGTTGGTGGACGGCCTCACCCTCTACGTCCGCCACGGCGACGCCCCGGTCCTCACCTCCTCCCCGGCCATCCGCGTCGCCGACGCGGCGCTCCGGAGGTTCGACTCGGAGCTCGAGCTCTCCTGCCGTCGCTGGATGGACACGCTCGTCGTCCGCCACCGGATGACAACCTTGGGCAGAGTCCAGATGGCCGAGGAGCAGGGCCTCACCGTCATCTTCCTCGTCTTCCGCCGCGACCTCGCCTAGTACCTAGTCTACGACCACGCCGGCGCGTCGCTCTCCATGATCAGGTGCCTACCGGATCCTCCCTTCGTAGCCATCTCTACGATGAAGCCCGTCGTCGTCCCCGATCGCCACGGCAGCAGCGACTTCGAGCTGTTTCTCATGGCTCGTCGTGGGTCGTCTCCGTCGGCGGCAGCGCACGACGACGTTCTCTGCGTGTCCACTCCGGCGACAAGGGCGAACCCGGCGTCCGACGGTGCGTGGCAGGTCCAAGGGCAGGTCAAACTCGAGGAACCATTCAATACCGACGTGGCCTTCTCTTTGCAAGGCAAGGGTTTCTGGGCCAATCTCTTGCAAGGCCTCATGTACTGCGATGACCTGCACGCCGCCGGCGACGTCGTGGACTTCAGCTTCATCGAGCTGCCGCCGGGATGCCGGCGGCGAGACCTGGAGCAGCAGATGGGGGCGGATGAGTATAATGAGATGGTGATGGATGTGCAGATGAGGCTAACCCGGACCATGGCCTGCGTCGGGGACTCCGTCTTTAAAAACTTCGTCTGCATCGACCACGCCAAGCAATACGCCGACGACGTGGGCCCTGGAACTGCAAGGGAAGCAGTGGAAGAAAGAGTGGGAGGTCTCTGCCAGAGAGCTCTGGGGGTTCGACGGCTTCAAGGAGGCGGGGTTGCCGGAGGCGCCGCCGGAGTACCCTCTCCTCACTGCAGACGGCGACCTCTGCGTCATGCTGGCTGACCAGAGCAAGTTCCCTCGGCCCTATCATCAGGTGACCGTGGTGGATGACCTCTTCGTCCTTGACGTGCGCGGCAAGAGGCTCCTGTGGCACGGGCTTGTTCACGAGTATCCTTGCACTTGATCCTGTCATCGTCCCTTCCGATTTCCTCCAAAGGAAGCATGGCTCGTGCGAGAGGAAGGTCGACGTACACCGTCCTGCAGGCTGCAGCAGGGCTCGCCGCATTAGCAGGGAGTAATTAAGGTTGAAAACCATTCTGTGGGGTTGAGTCTTTATGGCCCCGTCCCAAAAATTCTTTCAATGTTAAAATAAAACAATAGCAATGTAGGTTGAGCTAGATCCTTCTGCAATTCATTTCTTATTTTTCTTCTTTTGATTTAAGCATCCACTTTCAAATTTCAATCCATATCTTAGTACATGTAGTGTAATAAGGCTGAACTATAACGCCTAAAGACAATTACCATGCAAGTAAAGAAAGAGAAGGAAACGATCCACTACGATGGGTCAATTGCAATGGGGAGTCCGGTGGCGTAAAAAGAAACCAAAACGAGCCCGTTGGCTTAACAAAGAGTACAGTCGGTCCATCGTGCACCGTCGCTGAGCTTGTTTAGGCATCACATCTACCGACTACCGTCCACAAATATATCCCCACGATCCCGCGCGGCGTGAATGGTGAACCCGCCGAACGAATCTCCGTTAACCTTGCTTCGTTCATTCGATCCCATCGAGCTTCCCATCTTGTCCACAAGTTCCGTCAGATCTCAAATCAGCAACACTGGTCATCGATCGTCGTCAGCCATGGCTGCGGCCCGGCGTTCCTCTCCTATCTTCGTGCTGAATGATCAAGTGGACATGGTCGAAGTCACCGGTGATACAGGGCAAGGGTGGGCGGAGCACGACTGCGCGAGCAAGAAGGCCTACGGATGCGGCGCCCACGGCCAGGAGTTGGTGGAAGGCCTCGCGCTCTACGCTCGCCTCGGCGACGATGCCCCGGTCCTCACCTCCTCCCTGGCCATCCGCATGGCCGACGAGGCGCTCCGGCGGTTCGACTCGGAGCTCGAGCTCGGCGCCCCAAACAAGGACATGCTCCCCCGCGAGATGGAAGCCTTGGGCGCCGTCCAGACGGCCGGGGAGCAGGGCCTCACCGTTGTCGTCCTGGCCTTCCACCACCCGTTCCGCAGCGACCTCGCCTACTACCTCGCCTACGACCACGCCGGCGCGGCACTCTCCATGATCAGGTACCTGCCACTCCCCACGTGGCCGTCTCTACGATGAAGACCGTAGTTCCCAATCGCCGCCACGGCAGCGATCTCGAGCTGTTCGTCATGGCTCGTCAGTCGCATCCGGCGGCGACGCGCGATGGCGTTCTCTGCGTGTGCACTCCGGAGACGAGGGCGAGCCCAGCGTCCGACGACGGCACCGCCGGTCCGTGTCAGATCAAGAGGCGGCGGTGCTCTCGGCAACTCGAGGAGCCATTCAACGCCAACGTGGCCTTCTCTTTGCAAGGCAAGGGTTTCTGGGCCGATCTCTCGCAAGGCCTCATGAACTGCGACCTCGTCCACACCACCGGCGACCCTGCCGTAGTGCCGTGGACTTCGGCTTCATCGAGCTGCCGGCTGCCGCTCGAGAGTGCCGGCGGCTAGACCTGGAGACGGATGAGAAGGTGATGGATTACTACGGGATATGGACGGGTCAGCAACCGATGAAGCTATACCGGACCATGGGCGTCGTCGGCTTCTCCATCTGGTTCGTCTCCATCGACGTCGCCAAGGAGGTCGCGAATGACACGGTGAAGATGTGGGCTCTGGAACTGCGCGGGCCGGGGAAGTCGGGGGAAGCGCGGTGGGAGAAAGCGGAAGAGCTTCTGGGGGTCGGACACGGCTTCAAGGCGGAGGGGTTGCCGGAGTGGCCGCTCGAGCACCCTGCTCTCACGCCGGACGGCGACCTCTGCGTCGTGCTGTCTGCACAGAACGAACGCCCACGGCGCGGGGATCGGTGGGTGGACGACATGTGCGTCTTTGACGTGCGCGGCAGGAGGCTCCTGTGGCACGGGCTCGTTCTCGACTACCCTTTCTTCTTTGATCATGTCGTCGTCCCTTCCGATTTCCTCCGAAGGAAGCATGGTTCACGCGAGAGGAGGTCGACGAACGACACCGGCCGGCGGCAGAGCTCGCCACATTAGCAGGGAGTAGTAAGGTTGGAAACCATACCCGTACTCGTGGAGGGACGATGCCAAGCTACTATGTGTGCCTTTGGCTGATGATTTCGTGTTTCCTCGTGCTCGTGTCCTAGTCCTACTATTGTTTAGGATAGGAGAACCTTGATGGTTGTCTTTCGCAGGGAATTAAGAAAGTTCGATTTCATGATCCATGATCGTTCTCGTCTGTGGCCTGTGGGGTTGGGTCTTGGAACTTTCTTTTGGTACGCGGAGAGAGCCGGGCACATCTAAGAGATAGCTTCTTGGATGCTGAATATTTTTGTCCTGGCTCAATGCATGGTTAGATACCAAACTAACGAAAGCATACACTTGCGGTAAAATAGGCTCGCAACATCTGATAATTCAGACGCAAGGAATGCGCCACAAGACAGAGACACAACACACACGATAGTTTTTTTTCCCTTACTCTCCCTAAATGAGTTGACAATAACGGTTCAATGGTTAAGCTTTGTTATTGAAAATTAACAACCTGATATACTACAAAGAAACAAACACAAGTACACTACGCTTAACAAAAACAAAGAGGTTTACAGTGAAACAAAATGAGGATTTCAATTAAGATGATCAATGAAAAAAAACTATCCATTCCACTAAACCATTGAACACAAAAAGGTTACATACAATATCCAGAAGTGACCATTCATAGATCAGTACTGCCCCCAAAATGGCTCTAAAGACAAAAACACCACAATGATAATAAGCTTAATAATTAATAAAACATAAAGGCAGAACAAAAATCAAAACACTATCCTTATTATAAAAGGAAAAAAGATATCAGTCGAGAGATCCTAAAGTTGTTTGACTTCTTCCAAACATTTTTTTTTGTGGTTTAGGCACATACACAGCATTTTTAGACGGTCTAATTTGTTTGATTTACCTCCTGATTTTGGCTCGGCCTGATTAGCCGCCAAGCACTTTCAGGGCTGTCCTGGGCTTCAGGAAGCGAGCAATGACTGATCGGCCCATTCCTACAGAAGTCCATGACATGGGCCTGCGCAGGGTTTTGCGGCCCTAAAGCCTTAGTGGGCCCAATGCGCCTGCCTCGCCGGCCGCCTTCTACGTTCGCTCGGCGCCTGCCGGTGGCTGGGCATCCTCGTTTCGATTCGAAACGGTTTGGCTTCTCGTCAGTCGTCTCCCCTCCCCTCTGCCTCGTCTCACCGCCGGCCGCCGCCCCACCCTCATACACAGTTACACACTACCGCATTGGCCCCGCTAGGATGAAGTTAGAGGCAGCTCCCTCTTGCCGCCGTATAGTCGACGCCGCTCCTCTCCTCCGTGCACCTGACGCTCGCCGCACTCCGCAGCCGTCCTCTCGCGGATACAGAGCCGCCGGCGGCGGCTGGCGGCGGCAACGACCTTAGCCAGCAGGTTTGCTCCTTTGTCATTGTGTGTGATCGATCAGCTTGGTGTATGTGGAGAGTCGTTTAACTCTGGAGTTCAGGAGCTAATAAGCGTTCCTTCTGTAACCACATGATCAAGCAATCGCAATCCTAATCCTGTCACCTACACGGCTGCACTGGCGACTCTGCCCCTCCTCATCTCAAGTTTTTTTTACCATGAAGGACAGCGGCCTGCAGGCCGCGCCGCCGCCGCGGCTGTTCGCCGGCACCTCCACAAATGCAACCACGCGCGCGGGCGCCGCTTGCAGCTCCCCTCCGCAGCTTCAGAGCTCTGGTGTTTCTCTGCCCCCTAATTTCCCACTCTCTCTAATTTCTATTCGATTCATCAATTGGAATATTGGATTGAAAGTGGAATCTTTTGTAGTCCTATTTTGTACTGAAGTTTTAGATCTAAAGTTATAACTAGGACTTCAAAATAACACTAGGACTAGGATCGATCAAAAGTTAATTCATGATCATGCTAATTCCATTGCTCACAATAAGGCAAGAAAGAATTATAAGTGCTACAAAAATCAGAAACCAAAATGTGACACAAGTAATATCCGATTATTTCTAATGAGGAAATGGAAGGTACAAATGAACCAAATCTTTGCTTGGTGTTTATTTTGGTGTGTTACATGGTATTTTAACTACTGTATTATACTATTAAACATGTGATTTTAAGCATATTCTCAATTTGAACTTTTTATGAACTTTTGCAGTTTCTCTATATATGACGACATATATGAGGTAGGTTTTGCCACTAAATTTTGGTCCTAGTCTTGATCAAAACCTGGGTCCGCCACTGCTCGGTTGTACCTTATGTTGCGTCTGAATTGCATTGTGTCATTAGTTGGCATGCGCTCGATCAGATACCGTACCTCTAGTAAAATCTGCAGCGGTAAGATGTTTGTATGCCAAGTTTGAGATTAAATGCCACTTTATTACCCCTTCCATAGAATACAAGAAGTCGTTTAGTATTAGTGATAGTAAATAAGGTCATTAACTAGCAATAAGTTACAAAACATTAAGTTTCATTAAGTTGTTGTGTTGAAGGGAACAAGTCTTGTCTAGGACTCTATATAGTACGGCATCCTGTACAATTTCCCCCTTCCCCCTTTCTGAGAGATGCAGGCAGATAACAAAGTTGTGACTCAATCCCTCTCTTCTTCCCACCTTAAATAGCTTCTGAAATCCCCATGGATTTCAGTTGCTTTCAAACCCACACAGGGATTTGTATTTGCTTGCCATTTGATTCGTACATGCAGCAGAATGGAAACTATGAGCTTGATCCTGATGATCATCCATTTGAAGCTACCGGGGACTATATATCTGTTGGTTCTATGGTGCCCCCTGCAACCTTCAACGACCTTGGACACCACCAGTACTTTGCAGAAAGAGAGATCAAGAAGCCCATCTTCGGCCATGCTTCATCGATCGATCATAGAGTTGGATTTCAACTGCCTATGCTAACTCCCAAATCTGAGGTTTCTCATCTCATAGAAAGTGGCCTCGGATCATATAAGGCTTATGAGATGAGTGACAGGTTTGTGCCAAGAAAGAAAACATCTAGTTATTCGTTGAAGAAAGCCAACATTGTGAAAGGTCAATGGACATCAGAGGAGGATAGGTAAAATCTATCGATGCCTACTTTTTTAACCTCCTAAAAGTAAAAAGTCTCTACTGTAAGTCATGACTTGTTCTTTCTCATCTGTTAATCTGTTAATTCTTGGAAATGTTAACAGGGAGCTAGTAAAATTAGTGGAACAGTTTGGACTGAGGAAGTGGTCTTACATAGCACAAATGCTACCCGGGAGAGTGGGAAAGCAGTGCAGAGAAAGATGGCACAACCATTTGAGGCCCAATATCAAGGTAGACCTCCCTTCAGTTTAGTGTTTTTCATTTCGAGCACATCCGTCAGTTAAATGTTGACAGGACATAACTAATACTATCATGTTTCTTCTGAATATGTAGCGAAGTAAAAATCGAGTGTTTTTCACGGTCATACTAGTATTTCCCGTATTGCAGAAAAATTGGCCTGCTTCTATGAAGTTTCGATCTTAACACATTCAGTGTATTTGCATCGGTCAAACATGCTATGCATTATAGACGCAGTAAATGTTAGGAGTTACTAGTCAAGTCAACCGTAGGAATAACCTTTTGGTTGCGCATTAGATAATTGTATGCATTATAGACGCACTAAATGTTAGGAGTTACTAAGTCAAGTCAACCTTAGTAATAACTTTTTGGTTGCCTAGAGAGATAGGAACACAAAAGAGGATTATTTTTCCTTTTGTGGGAAACAAGGAGTATTGGATTGGTAGCACCCAACATGAAAAGATCTCTGTTAAGATATTGCCCATCGAAAGTTAGAAAATATAGCATTCCGTTTGCTTTAGTTAACGTCGCTTGTCTATGGCGGCGTCGAGACTGCACACGAACTCAAGTCCACGTACGCCTGGATGTACTTCGAGCGCAAGGTTTCCATGACGAGCTTGGCGCATTTGCACCCGTCCGCCGCCACCTGCAGCCGGTCGCCAAGCCGCGCTCCCCCAGCTGCGCCCCGGCCCGGCGCTCGCCGATCCGCGCCAGCCGGGCCCGCCCCCGCCGCGGCTCGCCGGTCGCGCTTGCGCCCCCCACCTCCAGGCCAGCGCCGCCACATGCAGCCGGCCGCCAAGCTGCGGTCCCCCAGCTGCGCCCCGGCCCGGCAAGGCGTCAGTCCGTCCACCGTCCGACGCGCCCGCTTGCGGCTCACCCGGCCCGGCGCTCGCCGCTCCGCGCCAGGAGCTGGCCAGGCCCACCCCCGCCGGGGCTCGCCGGTCGCGCTTGACCCCCCCCCCCCCCCCCCCCCCACACACACACACCCCTCCGGGCCAAGGCGCCGCCACCTGCGCAGGGAGGCCGCCTGGCGCTAGGCCCGCAGCCGCTCGTGTCGCGACGGGGCTTGGCCGCCCTTCCCGCGGGGAGCCGCGCCGCGCCCCGCCGGTCGCCGTGCCGGGGTGCCTTCGCGGTTGGCCGCGCGGCGCGCGCACAGCGGCGGCGTAGTGGAGCTCGCACGGGAGGCCACTGCTGGCCTGCCCCTTAATCACCACCCGCGGCCGAGCACCGCTGCAGTCACATGTTACTGCATTTTGGTCAGACACGCTTAAACCGGTAGTTAACTGCCTCTTAGTATATTATTCACCTAAAATGCATTTTTATTTAATTTGGGAGCAATGGTTATATGTATTTATATTGGTACAGTAGTAAAGGTGTAGAAGGAAAATTCCTTTTAGCTTTCACATGGGGAAGCCAAATATATAGGAATTCGAAAATTGAATGGAAGATAGTCACAACAATGAGGAAAACACCAAAAATTAATCTATCGGAGTTAGTTAATCACCATCAGAAATTTATATAATGTAAAGACGAAAAATGTGAAAAACACAAGAAACTAAGAGCCTAAAAATGGCCATCCAGTTTTTTACAATTTTAGAATTACCTTTTGATATAAAAAAAAGGTTCATGACACCATGTGCGATAGTATCTCAACAATACCATTCGTCATGCATGGATTAAACTCCTTTTTATGGAACCACAAAACGCAGAAAGACATGTGGAGTGATGAGGAAGACATGGTCCTGATACAAGCGCACAAGGAAGTGGGCAACAAATGGGCAGAGATAGCTAAGCGCCTACCTGGTAGAACAGAGAACTCCATAAAGAATCACTGGAATGCAACAAAGAGGAGGCAGTTTGCGCGAAGGCGTAGCCGTAGCAGCTCCAAGGGCCCCAGGTCAAGCACCCTTCTCCAAAACTACATCAAAGGCCTCGGAATCGGCCCAAGCAAGAACGCCGCACCTCTTGCTCAGCATACATTATTGCCACCGCCTTCACCTCTTGCTCAGCATACATTATTGCCACCGCCTTCACCGGCAACTCCCGGAGCAAAGTCGGCAACGATCAACGAGATGCTAGAACACAGCCCGTCCGACATACTGGATCCCCAAGGGATGCTCATCAGCGCGCACGAGTACAGTCGTTGCAGCGAGACCCAGTCTTGTGAAGAACTTCTAGCGCCTGTCTGCTATGACGACTTCTCGGTGGTTGACATGTGCGACGGCCTGTTCGACACAAAGGAGGACGCGTTCCAAGCAGTCTACGCGGTGGACGACGACATCGACATGAACTACATCTTCAACCACCTTGACCATACGATCAAGGTTGATCCTGAGATCTCGGACATGGAGATGATGTGGGACGACGACGTCCTCGGATGCGTTGAGCCTGCTGGGTCAGCTGAAGTCGAAACTGTGCATGTGAAGGAGGAGATGGATCTGGTGGAGATGGTGGCGGCCACACAACAGAACTATGGTGAGGCGGAGAAGAGCCAGATAAGTGATTGAATATATGATATTTATATAGATAATAACTGCACGACCTAAAGATCGATGTAACTATATAAACGAGCTGTTATAGAAACTGCACGACCTTTTTCTTTTTTTGAAACAAGAACTGTACGACCTTTTGGATATGTAATTCCTGGTGGGTATCCCTGCTATCATCAGTAAATAAAGCTTCAAGTGAATTGAAGCACTTGATGTTCGCTGTTTGATGTGTATACATTGCAGTTGCTAATTTGTTGTCTGTAACATAACATGGTTAATTGTAATTTTGTTTTATTGGTGTTGGTACATGTGCTCAGGTGTCTTGGCAGCTCTATGATACCGGTCCTGCGATTGTGATCTGAAAACTAGTCAGGACGTTACGTATGCTCAGAGACTGGGATTGGCTGAAGACGTACGAGACCAGCAGGGATCAGCGTTGCAAGTTTCATAATCGAGAAGCAGGGATGCAGCTAGCCTCCCAGCCTCCCCTGGGCACGCTGCCGATCGATGATGGACACAGGTGCAAGGCGCCATGGCCTAGGCGCCTAGCCCAGCTGCCAGCCCAGGCCCGTCAGGTGCACGGCAAATCGTTTTGGTTCGCGCTGGCGAAGCGGCAGGAGCGCACGGGCATTTGCCTGGGCATGCTATCCGAGGAACGCGCCCATCTAGCTAGTTCGCGGAACCTGCGGACGCGGAGGCGACGTACGCGCCTACGCAGCGGTCGCGGTGGTGGCCGCCGCGCGCCACGCGTGTACGGCGCGCTCGTCGTCCCGTGGCCCGGTGATGGGTTCGGACGGTTTGCTTGATTGGGGGCAAGCACCCGGCATGCGAGTAAAGAGGGCAGGTGCGCTGCCCGTAGGCAAAGGCAAGCGCGCGCACGTACACGGGCACACGGCCCAGCTGCGTTGCATTCAGTGAGCTTCCCCCTCCTCCGCCGCGGCCGTGCAGCAGCCGGGTGACGGTGGTGGTGGCCAGGTGGGGGCTTGTTGGCCATTACGTGATCGGAGCCCCGGGCCCGGATGTGTGGATCCTCCCTGTGTGCCGCCATGCCGTGTGTATCCGCTGGATGGCTGTGCATTTCAGGCCAATTCCCAACTAGATCGGCGAAGCTTCTTTTATACTATAATATTGTTTTTTTGGGAGAACTTTGATCGAAGCTTCTTTGAGAATCTTGGGCACTATTCATCAGTAATAACTCGCCTGCGCATCATCATCTCGCGAAGTCGCGATGGCACTGGAGGCGACGACGACGACGACTCGACGCGCTCGCTCAACGAACCCACTCCAAGTTGCACCAACTATTGCATCGATCGCAATTCGCAAGTTGCTTGGTCTCGCATTATTATCCATCCGATCGATCCGGCGGCCGGGCAGCTCGGCACAATAATCCCCTCCGCAATGCCGTGCCGGCCGGTAGCTAGGAACCCCTCCAGCCAGCCCTCGCGATCGACCGTGCGTGATGGACAGATCGCACGCATCCCTCTCGCATCCACTGATGCCGTCTAGCTACTGCACATGCCGTGACCCACCGGCCACCGGCCGAACAATCAACGTCGCCGCCACCAACATCGCTGCGACTGCGCAGCACAGACGTGCGTGCGTGCGTGCGGCCGAGACAGCGAGCTCGATCGATCTTCCCAACAGGCGCTGTGCGTTACCTAATGGCAACGGACCCATCATGGCACAAGGCGACGCCGATGACCGAGGAGGACTGGACAGCCGGCAGGGGGCGCACGAGACGCGTGTGCGCGTGTTGGCTCCTTGTCAAGAGGGGGACAGGCACCAACCGGGCAGCGCGAAAGCATGTCTGGTCCGGTGCCGGTGGTGCGCTTGGGTTTGGTATGCTCATCGATCAATAGCTGCCCGCGGCGTGCATGTGCCGTGCGCCCGCGCGTGCGTTGCATGATTTCCTCTTTGCGTGCGGTTGCTTGCTCGCTCGGTTGTTGCATGTCCACCGTTCACTACTAGAGCAGCTTTAATATTCGGTTGCATTTTGACCCGATACTATTAACGTATGCACGCTCATGCCAAGCGGATGGACGGGGCATCTCGCCCGATGGGATTATGAGATCAGCTTGGGGGCGCATATGCAATGGTGGCGTATGGATCCGTCGATCGTTGGGCAGGCCGCAGGCATATGGCGAGATACGAGGAGCACTTGTTTGCTTGCTCCGAGGATCGCGTGGCTGGTTGCCGTGCATGGTTTTATCATTGCTCCTGCTTCTGAATTGGTTCCCGGCAGGGATATTTGATTTTGTTCTTCCCGGCACAACCACCTAGCGAACATGCTGCCGGACTAGCTAGCCTGATTATGCAGGAGCAAGCTCGAACAGAATCAAATATTTCGAATGCCACTGTTTGGGATCTAAGGATTTTGTTCGAATAAATCTTACCGAATGGAACTGAATATAAAATGAGTTTTATCATTGATCTGAACATGCTTTGCTTCAAGGTTTGTTCGAAGAGATCACATTACTATGCATTTCAGATTTTGACAAGGTTGGTTTTATTACAAAGACCGTAAAAGAAAAAGGTTACAAACGATTCATGTCTCCATGCCAGGCTGGCTCTGTCTGCTACTCTTTCTGCGTGATGAGCGCCAGGAATCTACTGTACCGTCTCATCGCTAGCTCGCTCTACGCGTACGACGACCAGACAGAGTAGACCCATCCGTCCGTCGTCGTTTACGTATACCGCGGAGGACGCGCCGACGTGGCCCATGAGCTGGGCGCTGCTGCATGCGCCCACGGCCCGTCCATGATCCATCCAAGCGAGACCAGACTGGCCGAGCCGCGACACGTGTGAGCCCCGCCTGCCTCTCTGGTGGCAGCGCCTGGCCCACCCGGCCGCCGGGCCCCCGCCGCCGCACCCACATGCGCTGCCGGCCCGCGGCAACGGGCGGGCGGGCATCGCAAGGAATCTACCCCCGACCTGGGCCCGCCTCCCAGGCCCCACCTGTCGGCCGGGCCCTGGCCCCCACGGCCCGCCCTCCGTGTCCCCCTGGCCCCACCTGCCATACCCTAGCGACGTGTCATGGCACGAGCTTGCTAGCTTGCCATAGACTAGAGCACGCAACTGCTAGCTGCTAACTAACCGCCTCTATATATGCCAGCCTCCAAGGCACGCAACCGAACGACGAGCAGTGCAAGCCAAGCATCTTCACAAGGCTCTTCTCGGCGAGTTCGTCGCTAGCTGCATCCATTTTCTTGTTGGATCAGTCGGCCATGGAGATGATCGACGCGGAGCTGCGTCTTGGCCCGCCCGGCGGCGACGTCACGGTCGTGCAGCCGACGGCGAGGAAGCCGGCGGCGGGGAAACGGTCGTCGTCGGCGGTGAAGAGCGAGGCCTCCGGGACGGGTGGCCATGACGACGACGCCGCACCGGCCTCCAAGTAAGTGCTCCTCGATTCTTCTAGCTCACAGGTTCACAGACGCCCATGAGGCCACGACGGCAAGTTGAGCTGACGATTTGTGTGTTTGTTAACGCGTAGGGTGCAGGTGGTGGGGTGGCCGCCGGTGAGGGCGTACCGGAAGAACGCGTTCCACGCCGCGGCGGAGGCGGCGGCTTCGGTGAGGAGGACGAAGGGCGGCGAGCAGGGAGGCCTTTACGTGAAGGTGAGCATGGATGGGGCGCCCTACCTCCGGAAGGTGGACCTGCGGACCTACGGCGGGTACAGGGAGCTGAGGGACGCGCTGGACGCGCTCTTCGGCTGCTTCTCCTCCTCCTCGCCCGATGCTGGCTGCCAGTTCGCCGTCGCCTACGAGGACAAGGACGGCGACCTCATGCTCGCCGGCGACGTGCCATGGGAGTAAGTACACACCAAGATCTCTGTATACCTTAGCTAGCTTAGCTCCATGCTTCGGAGGAATCAGCTGATCTGACGCGTTTGCCATCATTTTCTTTGGATTTTGCAGTATGTTCATCTGTTCCTGCAAGAAGCTGAGGATCATGAGGAGCTCCGAAGCAAGATGATCGGAGTGCCTACGTCCATCGCGAGCATGCAAGAATTTGTCGGACGCGTGGATCAGACAGGCATATATGGTCAAGACTCACGGCGAGAGATCTATCGATCGATCGTTCGGTGGATACGCGCATGGTGCTCCATCATATCGATCTACAGACATGGAATTGATGAAGGCGTTGGGGTTACCTGCATGGGGAGGGTGCCCTGCCCATACGTGCATGCTTATTAGGTGCATCATGTTCTACGGCGGCGGCCAGCTAGCCCATACACACGAACACAAGAACGTGATGGTTCACGGATTGAGGCGGAGTATGCAGGCTACGTGCCATCAGATGGACGGACGGATGGGCAGTGCTGAGATCGTCTGCAGATCAGACATTCAGCCAAGTAGCAGTATAGGGCGGAGGGACGATGGACTAGGATTTGTACATGTACATAGGCTGAAGCTTTTCATTTGTAATTTTTGAATTTCCCTTTTTGTATGAGTGAACAAGTTTGAGAAATATGTGAATGGAAAGAGAGGGAAATTTGACTTCAAATAAGATCGTATCAGTTTCTTTTCTTTTTTGGTGTCTCCTGAGTCCTGGTGACAAGCAAAAGTCACCAAAAACTTCTGTGCCAACTGTTCTGTCCGATAATAAAGCTGCTTCTTTTTCATTGTCTCTTCATGTGTTCCCACTTGCAGGGCATCGTTCCTCAGAGCATGCATGCCGTCGAAGTTCACGAGAGAAAAGTCGTAACGAAAACATGGCGAGAAGGCATCAGATCTGAGCAAACTCGACAGAGTCCTTTCTGGTAACCGATAGCCATCAATGGCCATCGTTCACAACTAATTTGGTACAGCAGGGAGATTGCCGTTAAAGACTGCCGTAGATGGCCAGGCACAAAGACAACCGTGCATTGCCGCAACCATCTCTATACTGATGATACCAAAGATTCGTGCCAGAAATTGGCAAACACACGCATTCAGATCTCCAAAAAGAAACATGCACGCATTCCCCGATCCCCTCTAATTTGGTCTTTTGTTCTGTTACGAATAACGACGGAAGCGTCCAAACAGTAAAAGTTCCTTGCAACAAACAGATACATCACATACACTGCCTACCGCATGAACACTTGAGAGTGACGACACGTAGCATAGAGCACAGCAGAAGACGCAGGGGAATCCCTGACGAGAGTGAGGAGCGATGACGACGGCACCAGGAGAGGAGACCCGCAGCCAGAATGTCACTGCAGCGCAGCCGGGACCTCCAGGGGCCATGCGATCCAAAAGCATGGCTGCACGAGAAATTCAGAGGCAGTGAGGGCAGGCGACAACGAAACGTTACTGGCACTGTAACACCACTCGGTAAAGGGGAAAATCAGAGCACTATAGTGCAACAGTAAAAGCCGTCACTTGCAACTGACGGTGAAAACGCTTCAGCAACGGACAAGCGCGCAGCAGACCCACAACCACACAGTTGATGCGAATCAGACAGCTGGGGGACAATGCAACAGACGTATCACGCATACAGGTCATGAGATCTCAGAGTGCTGGGAGCAGCCAGCAGGCAACCAATTCACAGCCTAGCAAGTAGCAGCTAGCAAGGATGAAAGCATCCCCCTTTCGGACCTACTAGACACAGGGTGTCCTGAATCCATGGAGCTGTCCCTATTCCACCATTCCAGTACCATGAGTTAATGGGAGATCATGAATGAAAAATGAAATTTCGCGAGAAAACCAAACGAGCATTTGGTGGAATGGCAAAATCTAGGCACTGTAAGTGATATCCGTGAACAAATGGATGCAGAAGTCGTTTTACACCAGGAGAGAGCATACAAAATCATCAACTTGCCCAGGCACACCACACATACTGTGTTTTTTTCCCTTTCCAACAAATTGACCAGGCTGAAAGTCAAATATTGCTGGGAATCTCAAGTTTCCGCCCCCCACGATTGAAACGCTTTGGGAATATTCATGCCTGTTCAAGTACAGAAGTAGCACCATGAGACTGCATATATCGATTAATAACATAAGTATCATCAAGTACAATAGACATCTAATCACCCTAACTGTTCTTCTATGGCAGACAAACAGGACAAGGAAAAACCAACGAGGCAGATGCGATGACCAACTTGTCTAAAGATTGGTAAGCATAACTAATTTAGCCACACAAACATCATGTGGCAAGATTTCCCTTTCTACGATCTTGAAAAAAAAGTGTCCAAGGTATCAATATTTTATTACAATTACTGTTTGTGTGGATCTCCACTTGTGAATTGTGCAATGCATGAATACTCGTTACAGTTCCCAAGCCTTATGGGTGCCCACACAACAGATAGACTTCGATTGTTTGGGCATATATGATAGCAAAATACTGATTTCCCAGCATCATCCAAGGGACCACAAGAACTATAATTTATAATGTAATTCTTGTGACGGTGACAAATGAGCTCAAGTTTCGAGAAAACAGGATGGATGCAAGGTTTTAGAAACATGTTATCTTCTGTTACGTAAAATATGACCTCATTAACAGATACATAAAAAGGTCCATGGTGTGGTTGTAAGGTTATACCAGCTTCTTTTTCTTCTTATGCCTCCTCTTGCGACGTGGTTTATGAGCGTCAGAATTTGAACTCAGATTGCTGTTATGATCTCCAGGATGATTTGGTACTCTTCTATTCTTAAATGATTCGCCGCTTGTGCTGTTGGAAGTATTGCTCGAGCTTGATATCACACGTTTATCTGCAGATCTGGCTCTATTTGGTGCTAATGAGCGAGGTGGTGGCATAAGAACTCGAGCATCTCTCTGACGCTGCAAAACAGAATAGGTGTGGTTACATACGAGGAAACACAAATTTCACGAATTTGATAGAACTCAGAAGAAAACTAAAACAGCCCCTTATAAAACTACCTGGTTCTTTTCATCGCTTGACATGCCAGATGCTGCCCTACCCGCACTGGAAGCTGGTTCCCTGCAGAAGGTTAGTACTAGTAATATTAGCACACCAAGTAAAAAAGAAATAAGAACTCATTAGTACAGAAGAGCTGTTGTTTGTGAATCATACTTAGCACTTTTATCAGTCCACTCATCATCAGCCTCTTCATCACTTGAACTTCCAGACATAAAGAAGTCATCATCACTCACATCCAAGGTATCATCATCGCTTGCTGTCTCTGTTGAATGATCAAGAATAGAGTTCAGTAATTTACGTACTAGATATCCAGTCAAATGGGCAGTACAAATTTCAAAGGTCATCAAGAGAAATAGTAACACAAACATGCACCTTCTAAATCTTTTCCGTTCGCAGCAGCAGCCATGAGATTCTCTTTGATCTGTTTACGCCACTTATCCACATCCGCGTTATTCCCTCCAGCGAATAGTGAGACATATTTCTCATTCTTTGGGAAAAACTACACACGAGTACGGATACATAAGCTTTAGCTCAAAATTCAAGCAGGTTCAGATAGACAATGGGAAAATGATTCAGCAAGCAAAAGAAAATTGTAATGATACTTGTATCATCAGGCAGTACTGTAAGAAGCTTACTCTAACATATTCAAGATCTTCTCGCAATTTTGACAGCTTATTGCTGACATCATCACCATTTGAACGTTGCTGCTTCTCAAGGCGCCGTATCATCCTCTCAATCTTTCGCCTCTCTTTGTAGTTTGGACACCAACATCAACAAGAGTGTAAGTACAGACGGGCAGAAAAGAAAGGCACCAGAGATGGATAGGAACAAACCAGCTGAGTAATAACATACCAAAGAATTTTATCTTCCTATCTCTCAACTGTACTGTCCGTTGAACAGCCAGTTGATTCTGAAGCTCTTGCTGCCTCTTCAGTTCTTCAAGTTTCTTCTCTTGAGCAATCCTAACGTCATCTGGAAGGTCCTGAAAATTAAACATATAGCATTAACATATCACCATAGCTAGACAAAAAGGGGGCTATGGTTCAATGCCATAATTGGGAGAATAGAAAAGAATCTTGATCCATGAAAACAGAAATGGACAAGCTACCTCCTTAAATATAGCTCAAAGAAAATGGACTTGATTTAGAACAGTGCAGGCAAGACTAAGCTTGCACCTCCTTTGATAGAGGTGAATTATAAAATCAAGTGTCAGTTTATTCCTACTTGTTTCCAATAGAAGTGAAAATTTTGTTTGCCTACAATTAACTATATGTAGTAGATGCACAGAAAGAGGCATGAGCATAGTCATGACTACACTCTTCTAAATCAAGTTCAATTATGCTTCCTCACTTCTCTGACAGGAACAAACACAGACCTTTCATAACCTTTTCTGACCAATCAGTTTGAGCAGCATACTTAACATTTCATATGTTAGTTCTTTCAATCAGTATTCAATACTGAATGGCACATTTATAAGCTGCCTGAACGAGCAGTAATCCAGCTACACCATGAACTAGTCTACTGAGCCGAATGTGACAAACGGAGGCCTCAGTTGAACCATCAATATGCCTCCGAAGCAATCAATGAAAAATAACTAGTAACCGAGCAATTCATCATCGCATCCAAACTACCATGTTTAGTTAAAGTCCAACCTACGATTGGCGAAATGTTTCAATCACTTAACTAGAAAACCCAGAGGTTCCCAGCCAAACACCCACCGCTCCACACGCAACAGCTAAACCCCATCATGGGGCCGAACAAAGAGCAGCGAGAGGGTCCCGACCTCGACCGAGGAGACCCCGGGGCTCGGCAACGGCAAGTACCTTGCGGAGGAAGCGCTCTGTGGAGCGGATCTGGTTCTTGAGGGAGGCGGTCTTGGTGGCGGCGGCCCGCTTCCGCTTTCGGTCGGCCACGGCGGCGGAGGCCGAGGACTTGGGCCGGCGGACGGCAGCGCCGCGGCGCGGGTAGCTGCCGTGCGCCATCGCCGGAACCCTAGGCGGAGACAGCGGAGGAGGGGTGGGGCTTGGATTGGGCCGGATGGGTCGTGCGGTTTCGCGCGTCTCGCTGCAAAAGTGTTGCCAAATGCCGCCAATGCCCACCTCAGAAATGTTGGGCCTGCCTGCATATTTAAGGCAAAACAACCAACTTCGTCCTAAAACTTTTCCCTCAGCTTCGTTGTCCAACTCTCAAAAGATCCAATTTAATCCTCTAATGTTCAATTCCGTCCCTCATCCGGGCTAGCTGCGGCACGCCACATCACCTGGGTGCAGGGTCCGTTGTTGTAAATATCTTATATGCCCTTGTGACTTTGGACCTGTTCGGCTAGACTTATAAGCCGGCTGAAAAGCTAAAACGGCTGATTTGTTGTGAGAGAAAAATACTGTTTGGTGGCTGATAAGCTGAAGCGAACATGCTGTTTCATTTTTTCTTCCCTCCTCACACTTTCTCTGTTCTGAAGCAGTCGGCTCTTTCTTAAGTCTACAATGGAGTGCAACTCCGACGAATCATCAGAACTAAGTGAAACAAACATGGATGACTATGCTGAGAAGTTGTACTTGAACCTGAAGTCTGGCAAACCTGTAGCAAGGCTGGGCAGTGACAGGTTCAGGTGCCCATTTTGTCCGGGAAAGAAGAAGCAGGACTACCGTTACAATGAGCTGCTTCAGCATGCTGTTGAGGTTGGCGCATCCAACCGTGTTGCAAAAGTTAAGGCAAATCACCAAGCCCTCTAAACCCTTGCAATTTACTTTTGTATGTGGTGCCAATGGGTATACTGGTTATGGGATCATCCTCTTCATCAAGGATTGGATTGGGTTCAGGAATGCATTAGCATTCCAGAACTTTTTCAAGTCACAACACTTGGGTAAAACAGTTGGAAACAGAGAGAGTGTGAGGAAGGAGGGAAAAAAAATGAAAGGCATAAGGACATATAGGACATTTACAACAGCGGACCATGCGCCCAGGTGACGTGGTGTGCCTACGTGGACAGCCACCTTGATGAGGGATGGAATTGAATCGGAATGCTAGAGTTCGAGGACCAAATTGGATCTTTTGAGAGTTGGGGGACGAAGTTGACCCGAGAGCAAGAGTTCGGACGAAGTTGGCTATTTTGTCCATATTTAATGCACTCCAAGTAGTAAATGGAGCAGGGACTTATCAAGGCAACGTGGCTAACGGTATTGCATAGACTTGTAGTGATAGAAATGGTAGCTTAAGCAATCTAAATATTTCTTTTTACATGGATAAACTCTATTTCGTGAATTTTAATACTTGAATGTTCATCGGAGCACGATGGAAGCTCATTCATTTATTCGAAGTTTTCTAGATAGTGTTTGGAGCAGGTTGAAGCACCACAGGATGGCAGATGCTGAATCAGTTCCTCAATTGGGGAAAATTTGTTTAAATTACCCCTCCATGTTGTCCAGTTAATGCCGTTTGACCTTTAAAAAAGCAGACTTTAAACAATTAAAGTTAAAGGGTTCATAAAACAGAATTAACAATTAAAGTTAAAGGGTTCATAAATAAACCAGAAAAACCATGGCCACTTTTTAACAAAAGTCGAACTTGATTTTTTTTTGCAACTTTTAACACCTGAACTGGAGAAATTGCGGTGCTACACACAAGCTGAGTAAGAATAAAATTCTTCCAAGCCATTTTTTTAATAGTCCATCGCGGTAATAGCATTTGCACAAATGCTCAAGGATTTTTTTTCTTAACTTAGGCATATGCAAATCATGTGTTTTAATGAATATATGCATTCAAACATAACCTAAAATTCAACGGGAATTAAGTTTGGCCATCATTTTGACAAATGCTCTTGCTGTGCCTGCATATATTCCATCAGGCTTGTAGTTTACCTTGTATATTATGGACATACTATACTGCTGGATTTTCTCTCATCTCCAGGACCAATGATACTCAAATTGTACACGTCACTTAATTTATTCCTGCCTCTTCCTTTTTGAAACAAAATTAATAATCACATATTCATCGACCAATGCACATAAGCACCACTGCACCAGGAGTCCAAGGGTACATAAATTGTACTGGATGCTATTCTGGCCCGAACTGTGCAGATCTACTCGTTGGGATCAAGGAATCCGACAAGGCACTTCTCCAACAGGAACTCTGCATTTACCCAAGCATGGTATTTATCTATAGCAAAGTCAAGGATCCATCAAGAATTATGTGCGCATCCACAATCAACAATCACAATTAGACACTAAACAATCAGAAGCATTAACAGGATTGTATGAGTATGCCACAAGGTTGCACCAATTTGCATGAAAAGAATCCTGTTCCAGAGTGAGTCAACAACAAGCAGCAAGATATTTTCAGTGACAGTACGGCAAGTAATTATAGAAGGATACTGAACAAAACAGTGCAGTCCTTTCCAGTGGCTTTCATAAGCATATCAACTCCTGCAAACATGATCAAAATATGGTGAAGGACAAGAAAACATACATCATGCACAGCACTTCGAAGGTCCAACAGAAAAGTATGTAAAGGGAGTCTGGTGGTTCTGAAATTGTAATAGAATAACCATGCATGTGTTTAAAATGATTACCTCCAGTATGAAATTTCATGTATGGAGCAATGTTGTATGCACGACCTTTAAGAACTGTCCAAATACAGTCTCCCGTTTTATGCTGTTTAACTTCTTCCAAAGAAATTAACCTTCGGTTTGAGTGCCCCTTAAGCCCTATAAAAGAAAGGAAAGGTGCATTGTTCCATCAGTTATCACTGTAATCAATTGAGGGGAAAACACTGGTAAGCAGGGAAGGAAAAACAAGAAAACATGGAATTAACTACAATGTGAGCATTAGTTCTGATCAACCTCAGTGATACTCAGCTATCTACATGATTAAAGATCATGAGCTAACCTTTAAAAGCTTTACATTATGGAGGTAAGCTTTGTCTAGCTGCCTAACACTATCTGTTTATAATTTTACCCTGGAGTAAACATTTTATTGCTTAAGCAGGGAAGATATTCAACAACCAACTTGTCTCAGAAAATCACTGGAAGATAATACACATAAGTCTCAAGACTAATGTGCCTGCCAGTAAAATTACAAAATAAAAATAATCTCATTGGCTTTTTCATCAAACACCTTCATCACTAGGAGACATCACTGTGCCTTGAGCACAATGACAGCCTCAGACCCTTTGAACCCAATGGCATCAGGGTACAAAACTTAAACATATGACGAACACATAGGTGTGGAGCTAGTATACCAGTAGACCCCTCATTCATCCAAATCAAGTTCAGCAGAGTCTAACAACATATACCAAGGCATGAATGTCACATCATACAACAGTTCAATTAGAAAAGGCAATTTCTCCAGGGAAAAAATAACAAGTTAAATAAATGAATAGATCCCAACCAACAAGGTAAACGTTAAATCTAAACCTGGCAATGCTATCTTCTATACTGATGGAACCTCTAAGGACCAAACAAGCCAACACAAAATGTAGGACCTCCCCACTCCCTTCGACAAAACCACACGTCAGAAAAATATAGCACATTAACTCGAATTGCTGTAAAAAGACATGAGTTTAGGCATGTCAGTTAACTAAAAACATTAAAAAGTATGGTTGTGATCCCTTAACCTGTCATTCCCAGACCCCACAACAGGCCTCGGGGAGGCATTAATTATGCAGCAGTGTCAAGCCATAACACTAATAACAAGATGTGCCAAACTACCAAAGATGATTAAAGTATCAAAGAGTACCAACTACAGTCTGTACAGCTGACCTGCTAGATCAGGATGCGTACGTGTCAGCTTTAGCCAATCCATTTGGCTATAGCCCTTCTCGAAAGGAACTTTTGCTCGCACTACAGGTTTCTTCGATGAAGGTTCTCCCTGAGATGGCACATTTGATTCTGCTCCACTACTTGTTTGTGTAACTGGATCTTTCATGTTATGGTTTTGCGTCGATGTATTGATGCTGATGCTGCTACCAGACCTTCTATCTTTATCTGAATCATTAGTTTTCGTGGCATTCTTCTTTTCAATGCTTGACACAGGAATGGCTTTAGGAGGTCCTAATTGTCCACCATTTTCTGCAGAACTAACCTAGAGGACAGATATAACACAAAAGTAGTGGACAAAACAGGGTTAATTAAGCATGAGGAACTTGGGATCAGGAAAACCAATGCTAAGGGCTGATACGAAGCATTAACAACGTCAAAGCAGCAGACATACCTTGCAGAAGGTGAAGTCAGATGAATCACCATCAGCCATCTCCGAGACAAAGTAAATTGTCCTAGTGTACTCCCAAGCCAGCATCGTATTTGTGGGCTCACTGTCACTGGGCGGCGCGCAGGCTGCCAGAGAGGCGGGGACCGGATCGGCGTCGGCCGGGCTTCCCGCGGCCCGGCTGGCGGGGAGGCGGGAGGCGATAGGCGCGGGGCCTGCGCGGAGACGGCGGGGTCAGCGGCTGGCCGGTGGACAGGACAGACGCCGGTGCTGTGCACGGCGAGGAGGTTCGACGCCAGGGCGATGCTCTCGACGCGGTCGGGGGACGCGGCGATGGTGTTAGACCGAACTGGGGCCATGGAAAGCTGTGGGCTACCCACAGTCTCAGAGGACCTTTGTGTTCACGCACGCATTTCGGAGCTCAGGCACCTCCTAATTTTGCACTGATCCATCTTGACGACGGTCAGAAACTCAACAGCAAGTTAGCAACCTCATCAAAGCGACAGCATGAACACTTCACACCACACCAGACCACTACGCACCAGAGAAACAGGCAAACAAACCATCTGGCACGATCAGCTTCAATTTCCTATTAGCAACGGGTTCAGCGGTTTCAGAGCCCAACATGGAAACATCCTTCCTGCCATTCTGGCATTCTGCCAAGTGCCAAATGATATGCGAGGAGACAGAGGCGCGCGCGACACAATCAGACAGCATTACGTGGCGAAACAGTCGGATCGCTACCACTGAAAGAACACGATGTTACAAGGCATCATCAGATCCAGGGACATTTTAAGCTGCGTCGAGCGCCGAGCGTGGAGCAACATGTGTAGCAGTATCAGGTTTCACACGCACAAAAGGCACCAAAGTAGTTCTATCATGCGAGTGTGAAGCTATTCCTATGATACAACAGATAAACACTACAGATGTAACTTCAGGATTCTAGCATAACACAACAGATATAACTCCAGGATTCTAGTATAACACACCATTTGGGAGGACAAAAACACCAACTAGAAATTGTTTTAACAACACAGATCGAACAATGGCAGCAAAAATACAACACCTCAAGCAGACATGAGGGCAACACTCTTTCTTGAAACCCAACATTTCAATTTCCAAACTAGCAAAAATAAAAGTTGGGCAGACCCTTTCTTTAGCACAAACGTTCCCAGATAGCAGAGACAATCCCACCAAACAACCTAACTTTAAAAAAGATCAATCTAAGGATAAAGTGCTCTGTGGAAAAATCTGAGGGGCACGTAGTCATTAATAAAGCTCATGAGCTATTGACAAGAAGCAAACACACAAGTCAGTGAACTATTTACAGTATCTTTAGCAAACCATCAAAGTCATGCAATCGCTCAATTTTCCCAGATCTTAGATTCTCAGAAGTCGTCTACAAACCAAGTGAACACGCTGTTACTGGCAGTGAACAGCGTAAAAACAGCTGCTGTCCACAAATTTAGTATGCAGAACAATAATGGTGCAGAAGATAACTCATCACAGAGGATGCCAATACTTTTAAGGATTAATCTCATCCCAACTTTATAAGAATGTTCTTATCAAGAGTGTGGATCAATAGAAATAAAGTATCGCGCGTAGATAGCAGACCCACTAGCACGCCGAAACGCATGCTCAGCCTCCATTGACCAAAGCCTCAGCTCTCCACTTTGGAAAAAATGGAGAAGAACGGACATCGCTATCAACATCATCTTCCATTTCATCTTGTATTCAAATTTTGTCAACCATTTGTGCAGGCCGCAGACACACTCATACATCAATCCCTTTTGATTAGTCCATACACCCACTACCGAAAAAGCAGTCCCCACCACAAAGTGCATGGCTAGTGCACTACAGACCCGGAAAGAAACATTATGAGAGCATGCCAGACTCTTTAGTAGCTCTCTCCATCACTCACACTCATAGGGGGCATTGAAAGATGTAGGAGCATGAGCAGGTTATTGCTTACCATATCCTTGCAATTAAAGCACCTTTGAAAAAAGATTGGAAAGGGAAGGTGATATCATATACCATTGGTACAACCTCAAGTGGAGAGGATCTTTTAGGTCTTTTCCTGCCTCCTTGTTAGTGAATCGAAACCAGCAGTTTATCTTACACTTTGATAGGTTGACACCTGCTAGTAGTTGTAATTGTAAGGATGCATGCTATGGCTGCTCTACTGTACTAAGAAGGAGTATTGGGTTCTGGCTTCACTGGTTGGCCGTCCTGCGAATGTTGTGTGTCATAGATTGCCATGGCGAGCGAGATTGGCATCATGCAGAGTGCTTTGGACTGGAGAAATTGCATCGCTGCCCCGATGTCTTCTTCCATCAGCTTTGCGACCTGTTTCTCTGTGCCATCCGTTGACCACTTTTCCCAAATCTGCTGTTTGCTCCCACTATCACTTGCTTCCCCCTAACGAAATCAAAGCAAGATCCAATTCAACAACCAACAGATACGAAAAAATATAGAGATGGAAAACGACACTCAAATTCATTTTTCAATTCATGAAATGATCATTCAAGAAAGAAAGGAATCTCATAGCAATCTGAGGATATGCAAGGCACCAGAGATTGGGCTTTGAAGCAGGGCATATGCCTATGTTGAATCATACTGATCAAAAAAGTAGACGACACAGAGATAGTGATGGCAAATCAAGAAAGTATGGCTAACATGCTTCATCTAGCTGCTGTATAGTAAAGATGAAATGATTCATTGGTTTGAACTGTAGGGCCTACAGTGGTTGTCACTGAAAGCAAGGAGTAGAAATAGTTTGTAGTAACATAAAAAATTCTATCATAAAATGAAAAAAGTCATGATTGAAACAAGATGATGAATGGATTCCACTTTCAACACCATTACCTAGAAAAGAGCAAGATAGAAACTTCAACAAGAGAAATATATATGCCAATGACAAATTTACTAAAGACATTTAGAAATTGGAACTGGAATTATTCTCACAAGAGAAAAAACAAATGCATGCTGTATCCTGATAACAAGATACCTAACATATTTGAACCAAACATGTTTTAATTGCAATTCTAATAAGTATCAAGTGTCGGTATAAAAATCAAGATCATGAATCTGTTGAGTTTGAAGACCAAGCTCCAGTACAAGCCTATGTACCCCCAATCAGATGAACAATCAGCAATTCGCAAAATGAAAAAATTGACAAGCAAGGAGCAATGATTAAGGGTTGAAAACTATGATTAAGATCTATAAAATCATACAAAAGAACAACATTTTTATCATGGTTGTGGTGATATGATGATGACTTGATTTTGATACAGCAGAATAAAAATCAAGAGTGATTTGTGCTGATAAATTCCATTAATCTATGTACATGGAAGTAAAGTGGAGTTATCAGAAGGCAATACTCCATAATCCTGCATTAGTCACAAATCACAGGCTTACCTTAACTGAAAGAGGGATATCAGCAACCAGTTGCGCAACAGCACCAGCACCGCCCAGCCTGCTCATGCTTAGTACCTAACATTACAGAATCAAGGTCCCATCAAACAAGTAACACAATTGGTGGTTAGTGCTTCAAATATATTAGCAAAATGTGCTGCACCTTGACTTGAAGCCTCAGAAACTTCACATAATCGAGGATCTCATCTAGCATAGCTGCCCGATCTGTCTGCATAGTTTAAAATGAATCATAATATCAGAATTTTCTCCATGTCATCTTTTCATATCACAGGTGAAAGAAACTCTGGATCTGGGAATTCAAAATCAAGTGTCGTCCCAAATATTAACATAATCCTGCGGATACATGCCTCCTTATCTCAAGCAAAGGCATACTAAGCCCGTCTAGCATAATCAGGTGAGATAACAATAAGTTCTTCAAAAGCGCAAGACTTATTGTCAAGTCGACAAGAAGCACAAAATAGTATAATATTTTCAGCACACCATGAGCGTAGACCACTTGCTGAATTCTGTGAATGGCAGGCATGTGAATCATAGCACCATAGGGTCACACCTTTATAATAACACCTACAAGTATGATAACATTATTACCTTGTTTGTATTGGGCACCAATTCCTGTAGGGCCCTCATCCTTTCTGCTATTCTCTCTCTTCTTAGCTGCAGTAGAACAAACATGTTTCAAAATACTGCTGAATAAGCAGATAAGAGTACTGTAAAATGAAAACAAATGAAACGTGAAAAAACCCCCGCAGATCTTAAACTAGGTGGGTATCCATAAGTATAAGTATAAGCGCAAGCAGCAGGCATAATTCTCCTGCTACTAGAAGCATGTTACTTTTTTTTGTGAATGACTAGAAGCATGTTACTGAAGTTCAAAGCAAGCAGGTCCTTGAAGAAAAAGAATATGCCCACAACTGCACCATAACATGCTTGCTTTGAACTTCAGTAACATGCAGTTGTGGCATAGCAATTGTGAGAATTCAGGGGGAAAAGATCACATGCCCCTGCCAAACCGCCGCCCATTATCTAGCTAATAAAACAGCCATTTTTAAACCTTGATTACTGATTGCTTGCACCGAAAGGAAATGCAGAGCATTCGGAACAGGACATGGGACAATTCGAAGCTGATTGCTCAATCACAAAGTGCAAAGCAGCACATGGGGCAAACGATTGCCTGTGCATGTCGAACAAACACTGCCTAGGAGGATAGGAGAAAGCACTCAGCAACCCAATTCTAAACCATGAGAAACACTATACCGAAATGTAACCCTTGATCCCCTTAAAAGTGTCAGGCTATTGAGTTCAGATCACAATAACAAAATAATTCTGAAACCGAAGACCCGCCACGCGATTTAACTGCAGAGATCGTTTTATTACCCTCTCTGCGATGCTGTGGGGGTCAGTTGCCTGCCCACGCCGCGCCCGCACCTTCGGCCTCGGCGCCGGCGGCTGTGGCCCGACAGCCGCCCCACCTTGCTTCGGCTGCTGTGCGTGGAACACCTAAAAATCCAACGAGAAACCACAAAAGAAAAAACGGCACGGTTAGGCGGAAAAGGCAGAAAAATAAGCCATGAAAACACACATGATTTTCACACCTCTGCTGCAGCGTGCATAGTACCTGGGTAGGCGGGCTGGGGCGAAGGTGGGTCGGCTGCACGCCACCGCCGAACACCGGCGGGAAGAGCCCGGGGAGCTGCACGGCCTCCCGATCCTGCAGAGGCGAGCGAGAAGCTTAGCACAAAGCGCACGCGCGCTCGTCTGGTTGGTGCAAAGGCTAAAGCCAGAAAGGGGGGAAAGCGGAGACGAGGGAGGGTGGCCCTCACCGCCTTGCCGCCCTCGCCGTGCTTCCCGCTCCCGGAAGCCTCGGCGGCCGCGGCGTCTAGGCTGAGCGCAAGGGAGAATGGCTGGTCCCCCGCGGCGCGGCCGCCCCCTGAGGCCGCGGCGGAGTAGGAGCCGCCGGCCATGGAGAAGAACTGGTCGAGGAAGTCGTCCTCCGGGCCCTGCGGCGGCTGCCCGGCCATGTCCCCGACGACGGGCCCACTGCGCCCGCTGGAGACGGTTTAATTGGTTGCTCGGCGTCGCTCTCCGGCTGCCGCCGACGGCCCGGAACGGAGGCCGTTTGCTCGTCGGCAAGTGAAGTGGGGATCGAGGAGTGATGGTGGGTGGGTCGCTCGCTCCCTCGCCTTTTATTCACTCTCCCCCGTGCCATAGCAAGGTGGGCCTGAGCCACATGTGTGCCGAAATGTCAGCCATGGGCCGGGGTAGGATGATATCTTATATGGGCTTAATGAGCTTCGTTTAGCAGAAACTGATCCACTTAACAAAACCCAAAAAGAGTGAGTGAGTACACGCTTCCAGAATGGGGGCCCAATATCCTAACGTGTGAGATATAGAGAGCCCAAGGCCGCCTAGAGTTCTCTCTCTCTCTTAGAAACCACCAAGGCCTAGAGTTCTGATGAGGTTTAAAATGCGTCACACTGTCACTGCCAGCATATGGTTCTCGTGACCATTTCATTTCCCTGAACCCAAGCTTATAATAAGCATTTACATGTCGGCCAGAGGGGGATTTGTCTTTGCTGACATTCGTGATTTGTTACTTTCTTAACCCTTAATTTTTTTTTCTTTCTTATTTGACACTGACTTGAATTTGGTTCCTCGTTTGACACTCTCATGCATTCTATCAGTTAACTCGGGTGAACAGTAATACGTGGATACTTCCACCCTATTTTACTAAACAAAACGACATCCAAATCACCTCTAAAATTTATGAATTTTTTTAGTGATATAAAAGACAGAGATGAACTCATTTTACACAAAAACACACATATATCATTTAAAATCTTAAAACTAAAATTCACCAAAATAAGCTATTTTTAAAGAATATGTGAATTTTAGAGCATAAAAATACTTTCCAAAAATTACATAAACATACCCAATATTCCTAACACATGATGAAGTAATTTGTAAAATCATTATAAATAATAAATTACATAGATAAATATTAAGTTATTTAACAAAAAAATATTTTTTAAACAACTTAAAAATTTTATTTGCGACTTGTGAAATATAATAATTTTATAAATTGCTTAAATGTGCAATTAGAATATTGGGTATTTTTACATAATTTTTGAAAAGTGTTTTTATGCTCTAAAATTCACATAATCTTTAAAAGTAGCTTATTTTGGTGAATTTTAGTTTTAATATTTTAAATGATACATGCGTGTTTTTTTAAATGAATTCATCTCTATCTTTTATATCACTATAAAAGTTTCATGAATTTTAGAGGTGATTTGATATTGTTTTGTTTAGTAAAATAGGGTGGAAGTATCCATGTGTTACTGTTCACTTGAGTTAATTGATGGAACGAACGGGAGTTCAAATCAGTATCGAATAAGGAAGTAAAATTTTTTTAAGAGTTAAGAAAGGAACCACTCATTATATGAGTGTCAAATAGGGAATTCTCTTGTGCGGTAATCAGAGCCGATGTTTTTTCTTAGCCGGTTAGTGCAACACATTACTATCTTCATTCGCAAATAGTGCGTGTGTACGTACATGCGCATGATACGCACCTAGTCCAACGTTTAAGATCGCGCTGCTCTCATCATCGCAGATTTACTCGCTTTCTACCGTGTAAACACTCACGCGCGCCACCAATGAAAAAAGAAAATTAAAGGCTCGATCGGAATTGGCTGGCGCCTAATCTCTGATTCTCTGACGCCTCCCAGTTTGTTAGAGTACACAGAAGAGAACCGTCCCCCAATTCGCCTGTTCGTTAAGCTCAATTTCTCCGTTAGTGCTCCCTTGACAGTGGAAGCGCAGGACAAGCAAGACAAAGCAGGCGGGGCACACAGGCGGAATCCCCGGCGGACCGGCCGCGGCCATGGAGAAGAACGGGTCGAGTAACTTCGTCCCCCGGGCCCTGCGGCTGGCGGCTTCCCTACCATGTCCCAATCTGGCGGCCGACGAAGGCAGCTGAACTGACAGCGCCGCTACTCGCTCTCCTGCTGCTGCCGGCGGCGTGGTGGAAGCCGGTTTCTCGCCGGCGTATGGAACACTCGGGACCATGGGCCTAATGGTAATCTCTACGGGCCTAATGGGCTATATGACCTGAATACATACCCCAAGGCCCAGGGTTTCACGAGGTTAGAAAGGTCAAATGCCGCGGTCCTCGTGATTAACCGCGATCCAGCGACGGCGACAACTCAAATTGGCCACCGGTCAGCACTAAGCTGCACTAGCGAGCCGGAAACTCGTTGAATTCGCGCGGCCGTAATTCTGGATTACTTTAACCCGGCCGTAATTGCGAAACCGTGGTCGGATACCATCGTTCGCAGTCGGCAGCCTCTTCGAGAATTAGGATACTCATGACAGCCGGACAGTCCTAGGCTGCAATTTCAGATTTAATTGTACTAGTATTTCAATAATAAAACTTGTTCGATCATGGGAAATTTTGAAATTTTTTCTATGATCAGTTGTCCGGTACAAGAACATAAGCCCAACCATGGCCCAGGGTTCACCTCCGGTTTTGAGTAGGGGTCACTGTCCTCGTGATCCTCGTGGCCTTATTTCGCTGACGGCTTCGATCACCCTGTCACTAAATTCATAGGCCTGTTTTCAAGCACTGTCCTTTGCTTAATTGCTTCGGAAGTCGGAATAACTCGAGTTGTGCTGGAATCTGATGCAAGTGATGACGTCATGAATTGTTTGGGCTGATAGGAGCGTATGAGCATATGGATTGTTTGAGCTGATGGTAACTCGAGTTGTGCTTTTTTCACTAGCGTAATGAATTGTATGTGTATTGGTACAACACTTCCAAAGGCAAACGGGAAGACAGAACAAATGGATCGAGAGTACATGCACATGATGACGTCACTGAATACTATACGTAGATGATGTCACTCATTACCAACACCCAACGGCAGCACACGTAGATGGTGTTGCTGAGATTTTAAAGTTGCAGTCGGCAACGGTAACATGAATTGTACAGCCCGCACTGCTGGGGAATGCGTCTTCACTATCGGGTCCAAATCCCTTTAATACCGGGTCAAATAATCGATACTAAAAGGGGATATTTAGTACTAATTTGGGGACCCCACCCAACCGCCTCCGCATCACCACCGCCCGCCCTTCCTGATAGGAACCCGCTAGGGTTGATTTCCGATCTTTCGATATGAGGGCGTGGGATAGTTTGATTGGTGGATGGAGACGACGTTCACGGCCCGACTACAGTCTTCCAAGGACGTTGCGCCTTAGCAACCGATACACCACCTCCAATGGCTGCCGCAATCTTGTGGAGCGCGTCACCCGGACACTAGGGCACTCGTCTTGCAAGCAATCGAAGAACTAGCAAGGACAAGTATAACAAGTACTGAATTTACTAGATGTCACAGCTGTGCGCTACCTTTTGATCTCTCTGTTGGCCGAATCTGAGTGCAGTTTAGAGTTCAAGTCCGACGTGAACTCAGTTAACCATGTGCTTCCTTGTGCTAGGGTTGGTTGTGACCGAGTCCTAATCTTGTTAAAGACCGAGTTGGAATCGGTTAGCATCCCAAAGTCCGAGTTGGTTGTTTGGCCGTGTTGCGTGATGTTCTTCATATCCATATTAATCACGCAGCAGTCCTTCATATCCCTATTTGCTCGGTTTACTCCAGAGTTGTTGGAGACCGAATCCCACGTGGTGTTGAAGTTTGAGTTGGAATCGGGTTTGTCGGAGTTATGAGCCCAGCAGTCCACTGGGGGTTACCCAAGTGGTTGATTTGTAGGCGGGAGCGATTGCAAGACCAAAAACTCGAAGGTGATCATGAGAGCACAAAAAGGGACACAAGGGATTTTAGATAGGTTCGGGCCTCCAAAGAGTAATACCCTACATCCTGTATGCGTGGATTATATTGCTTAATTTGAGAATCGATGAGTTGAGATGTCCGCGGGGGTGCCCTTGGCCGTCTTATATAGACTCACGACTAAAGGTTACAAGTCAGTAATTTAATCTACTCGGCCTTTACATAGAAGATATTCTAAGTCAGATTACAATACGCGTCCCACAATATCCGGATAGATTTGGACAGTCTAGTTGCCTTGTCATGCACTCTAAGTAACTTCATGTCCTCAGCCCGCATGTCCTGGTTTGGCGGGCCCACTTGTCAGGCCCGACCAACATCCTGGTCGATGGAGACTTATGGGGTACCCATATCCCTCAGGATTGAGTCCGAATTGATAGCTGCCTTGTTGCTGTTTTGAGTCCGAATCTGGATACATCTTTGTGCAGCAGTAGTCATACCTATACTCAAGTTCTCCACATCCTGCATATCCATATTAACTCGGCTTACTCCAGAGAGAGAGAGAGAGTACCCCTGTCCTTCCGGAAAAAGCTTGTGTGGTGTGTGACTCTTGTGAAGTCTTTTTGTGTTTATATAATCAGTTTTGAGGATCCCCTGAAAAAAGAAAAGAAAGTAAAAAATAGGAAGAAAAGGGGCTGTTCGTTGTGCTTCTCTATTATTTTCCAGTGGTGTATTGTGATTTCCTTTGTGTCCAGGCTCGCGCCTCTAGCACGGTCTAGGCTAGGACCAGCATAGTACCATCGTTGAACGATTATTCAGCTTGCTTTTATAACTAATGTGGTGCTAGTACGTCCTTGCTTCAGCCCAGCTACAGCTCCACATATTTCAACTACAGCTTGACAGGCCTTGTTGTTGCAGCACCAATACACTTCATTCCACGGTTGCAGACTTGTTGGTTGTCGTCCCCTCCTGTTGAGCAAGGTAAGAATTGGTAAGAGCTTGTGTAACAGGTTGAGAGTGAACGCCTTGCAGCAGCCACATCCTAATAGCTGTAGGTTTTTTTTTTCACCTCTTGTTGCCTTTGTTCATCTAACCATGATAGGATCAGAGGATGGTTAGAATATGTCACGTTCTCCCCGCACCAAGGGCATCATACAACATTTTGAAAAGCTAGTGTAGGAGCACATAGAAGGACTTGATAATGACTTGCAGGTGATGAATAATAAGATTGGGTAATTGGAGGCCATACAGATCGACACCAACACCAAACTTAAAGGGGTGGAGGCGTCGATTACTCGTATTGACAAGAGTCTTGCTGCTCTTTTGAGGCATTTTGATGAGATGCATGCTAAAACCACTAATGGGCGTGATGGAGATAACAAGAAGGATGAGCGTGTTGAGGATAATTGGGATGATTATGTTGCTGATACTGAAGAAGATGACCAAGATGCTCATGATTGACGATGGCTACGTACTAATCGTAGAGGTATGGGTGGTTACCGACGACGTGAGGTACAAAATAATGATGATGCTTTCAGTAAGATAAAATTTAATATACCTCACTTTGATGGTAAATATGATCCTAATGCATACATTACTTGGGAGATTGCTGTTGATTAAAAGTTTGCAGGTCATGAATTTCCTGAGAATACACGTGTTAGGGCTGCTACTAGTGAGTTCACTGATTTTGCTTCTGTTTGGTGGATAGAACATGGCAAGAAAAATCCTAATAACATTGCACAAACATGGGATGCTTTGAAAAGATTCATGCGAGCTAGATTTGTTCCTTTTTACTATGTACGTGGTCTATTAAATAAGTTGCAACAATTGAGATAGGGTACTAAAAGTGTAGAAGAATATTATCAGAAATTATATGCTGCATTGTAACTTAGAGGAGAGTGAGGAACCTGCTATGGCTAGATTTTTGGGTGGTTTAAACAAAAAATTTAGGACATCCTTACTTATAATGATTATACTAACGTAACCCGTTTGTTTCATCTTGCTCGTAAAGCTGAAAGGGAGTGCAGGGAAGACGAGCTAGTACAAAGACTAATATTTCTGCAGGAAAATCTTCATCATGGTAGCCGTGCACATCTACCTCTCTGACCGGACGTGCACCTCCACCCTCTCCATCCCCGAGTCGGCCGGCATTACCCCTCCATCCAGCAACAATCAACGTGCTCCTCCCACAAATTTAGCAACCAAGAATGCGTAGAAACCAGCCACTAGTGCCTCTTCGGTGGCATCCACGGGTAGAACAAGAGATGTTCAGTGCCATCAATGCAAGGGCTTTGGACACGTGCAGCGTGACTATCCTAGCAAGCGTGCTTTGGTGGTCAAATACGATGGTGGGTATTCCTCTGCTAGTGATTTTGATGAAGATACACTTGCTTTGCTTGCTGTTGACCATGCAGGTAGTGAGGAACAACCTGTATAGCAGATTGGTGCAGAGGATGCGGAGCATTATCAGAGCCTCATTGTGCAGCGTGTGCTTAGTGCACAAATGGAGAAGGAAAAGCAAAATCTGCGGCATACACTGTTTCAAACAAAGTGTTTCATTAAAGAGCGTTCGTGCCGTTTGATCATTGATGGAGGTAGTTGCAACAACTTGGATAGCAGCGATATGGTGAAGAAGCTTGCACTTACAACCAAACCGCACCCACATCCATATCACATTCGATGGCTTAACAATAGTGGTAAGGTTAGGGTAACGAGACTTGTACGAATTAATTTGCTATTGGATCATATCATGATGTTGTTGAATGTGATGTTGTGCCTATGGAAGCTTGTAATATTCTGCTAGGTAGATCATGGCAATTTGATACGGATTGTATGCATCATGGTAGATCAAATCAGTATTCTCTCATACATCATGATAATAAAATTATTTTGCTTTCTATGTCTCTTGAAGCTATTGTGCGTGATGATGTTGCTAAAGCTACAAAAACTAAAATTGAGAGCGATAAAAATGCCAAATCTGTTAGTAGTAAGAAAGATGAGATAAGATTGAAAGGACATTGCTTGATATTAATGAATTGGTTGCTTCCACTTCTATTATCTATGCTTTGGTATGCAAGGATGTTTTGATTTCAATTCACGATATGCAGCATTTTTTACCCCCTGTTTTTGCTAACATTTTGTAGAAGTATTCTGATGTGTTTTCAAGTGAGATACCAATGGTGCTGCCACCAGTACGAGATATTGAACACCAAATTGATCTTATTCCTGGTGCATCTTTGCCAAACCGTGTACCATACAGGACAAATCCGAAGGAAACGAAAGAAATTCAGTGATAAGTGTAAGAACTACTCGACAAAGGTTATGTGCGTGAATCCCTTAGTCCTTATGTTGTTCCGATTATTTTAGTGCCTAAGAAAGATGGAACATGACGTATGTGTTTTGACTGTAGAGCTATTAATAATATCACCATTTGATATTGACACCCTATTCCATATTTGGATGATATGCTTGATGAATTGAGCGGTGTTGTTGTGTTTTCCAAAGTTGATTTGCGTAGTGGGTACCACCAGATTCATTTGAAATTGGAAGATGAATGGAAAACTACTTTCAAAACTAAATTTGTTTTATATGAGGGGTTAGTCATGCCTTTTGGATTAACTAATGCACCTAGTACTTTCATGAGATTAATGAACGAGGTTTTGCGTGTTTCAATTGGAAAATTTGTTGTAGTCTAGTTTGATGATGTATTGATTTACAGCAAATCTACGGATGAACATCTTGATCACTTATGTGCTGTTTTTAATGCTTTACGAGATGCACGTTTATTTGGTAACCTTGAGAAGTGCACCTTTTGCACCGATCGAGTGTCTTTTCTTGACTATGTTGTGACTCCAAAGGGAATTGAGGTTGATCAAGCCAAGGTAGAAGCTATACAGGGATGGCCTGTACCAAAGACTATCACATAGGTGCGGAGTTTCCTAGGACTTGTTGGTTTTTATCGCCGTTTTGTGAAGGACTTCAGCACCATTGCTGCAACTTTGAATAAGCTTACAAAGAAGGGAGTGCATTTTAGTTGGGGCAAAGTACAAGAGAACTCCTTCAATATGCTGAAAGATAAGTTAACACATGCACCCCTTCTCCAACTTCCCGATTTTAATAAAACTTTTGAGCTTGAATGTGATGCTAGTGGAATTGGATTGTGTGGTGTTTTGTTACAAGAAGGCAAACCTATTGCATACTTTAGTGAAAAATTGAGCGGACCTATTCTGAATTATTCTACTTATGATAAGGAATTGTATGCTCTTGTTTGCACATTAGAAACATGGCAGCATTACTTGTGGCCCAAAGAATTTGTTATTCATTCTGATCGAAGCATATTCATAGTCAAGAAAAATTGAATCGTAGACGTGCTAAGTGGGTTGAATTTATTGAATCTTTTCCTTATGTTATTAAGCACAAGAAAGGGAAAGAGAATATTATTGTTGATATTTTGTCTAGGAGATATATCTTACTGAATCAACTTGATTATAAAATTTTTGGATTAGAAACAATTAAAGACCAATATGTTCATGATGCTGATTTTAAAGATGCGTTGCTACATTGTAAAGATGGAAAATGATGGAACGAATTCATTAGTGATGGGTTTGTGTTTAGAGCTAACAAGCTATGCATTCCAGCTAGCTCCATTTGTTTGTTTTTGCTGCAAGAAGCATATGGAGGTGGCTTGATGGGGCATTTTGGAGTAAAGAAAATGGAGGACATACTTGCTGGTAATTTCTTTTGGCCAAAGATGAGAAGAGATGTGGACAGATTTGTTGCTCGTTACACGACATGTCAAAAGGCTAAGTCACGGTTAAATCCACAAGGTTTGTATTTGCCTCTACCTGTTCCTAGTGCTCCTTAGGAAGATATGTCTATGGATTTTGTGTTGGGTTTGCCAAGAACTAGGAAGGGACGTGATAGTGTGTTTGTGGTTGTTGATAGATTTTCTAAGATGGCACATTTCATACTATGTCATAAAACTGATGATGCTACTCATATTGCTGATTTGTTTTTTCGAGAAGTTATTCGTTTGCATGGTGTGCCCAACATAATTGTTTCTGATCATGATACTAAATTTCTTAGTCATTTTTGGAAGATTTTATGGGAAAATCTGGGAACTAAGCTTTTATTTTTTACTACATGTCATCCCTAAACTGATGGTCAAATTGAAATTGTAAATAGAACTTTATCTACTATGTTAAGGGTTGTTTTAAAGAAGAACATTAAGATGCAAATAGATATGGAGTTGAGTCTGGATCCATATGAAAACAGACTTTATAAGGATTCCATGAAGTACCTGAACGCCCCAATCTGAGTCCGTATGCAACCGTGGTGACCGTCACAAGTTGGTGGTGTCCTGCAGTTCGAATCTAGCCTGCGTGAATCCTTTTCCCTTTCAATCTTCTCCCTGTTTCCTAACCAAAATAAGAGTGCACGTGTCTCCATGGTCTAAATATAATAAACATGAACTCGTGTCGGCGTGGATGTATCGTTCGTGTTGATGTCCTTATCACTTCCTTGCGACACGCTTTGCTGGCCCCCTCGCACCACCGGCCACCCTCGCCTAGAGAGAGAGAGAAAGAGAGAGAGGTGGGGCCATGCACCTCGTCCTGCCGCGCCACCACCCATTAGATCCCGCTGCCCCCGTCGCGCCTCCACACTCTCCCACCGCGCCAGCCAGCAGATCTGCGTCGTGTTGTAGATCCCACTGCTCCACGCACCATCGCCCGCTATTGCTCCACGCGCCGTCGCCCGCTACAGCTCCCCGCACCATCGCCTGCCACTCCACCTCTGCGCTCCCCCACCACCGTGCTGTCACGTCACCTCGCTCCGCCGCCGCTCCTCACCGGCGTCGCCATGAGGGGTGCGCGGAGGGGAGAGGGGAGGGGTGGGGTGCGTCTAGAATGGGAGGAAGAGAAGCGATCGGGCACTGCCAGCTGCCGTGGAGGGAGAAGGGAGAGAGGAGGGCCGTTTGGGAGAGAGAGAGAGAGTCACGAGTGGATAAGACGGTGAGGAGCGGACGCGTGCGGTGGACTTCAATCCAACGAAGTCCAAATTTTTCGGATCCCCACCCACCAATTAGTACCGGGTGGAGGATTCACCTGGTACAAAAGGTTGCCAATTAGTACCGGGTGAAGCCTCCACCCGGTACTAAAGGCCCTCAAGCACATTAGTATCGGTTGGAGGCTTCAACTAGTACTATTGTGCAACCTTTAGTCACCCGATATTAAAGTGGTTCACGGGGTCTCGTCGGGGACTAGCTGTTAGGTCCGCTACTAATGCTCATAGTAGTTAGTACCAAGCCAAAATACAATCGGTACTGAGGCTCAGGACAAATGCTCAGTTTTCGTGCTGGGTCCAGCCCATGTATTTCCTACTGTCCGTATGCAAATTCCAAAGCTGTTGTGTGGCCTTGGTTCTTCACTTTCTCTTGCGTACAGAGGAAAAGACTGGTTCAACCCAGGGTCTAGCCCATTTCTGACTCCACCCCTGGCTGAAAAATCCTCATACATTCACATGAAACCTTTAAAGTTTAAGCCGTGAGGGACATGGAGTAGTTGAACTGGCAGCGCGGTAAACCTCGGCGGCGAAGCAAACACAAATGGTATAATGAGCCATAGCATCAGCAAAACATTATTACAATTGGTTCTTCTGAATCTCTCCCTTGAATGGAGGAATGAGGGGAAGAACCGTTCATATAAAAACTTTAATGACTCTTGTGTATACTTTGTTTTCAGCTTCCGGTCAGCACCCGTTTCATCGTTTGCATTGCATGTGCTTCCTGTTGTTGACGACGACCGGATCCCATCTTTGCTCAGCTAGTTTGGAATGGTCGATTTCAGAATGTCAAGTCTACAAATAGCCGCCATTAATCCATAATCCTTTTGAACTTCTAGTAGAAGGAACAGAAATATATGGTTAATTTCACTCCGGCCAGGACGACTCAGCAGTATTTAAATTTGCATATTTAATATAAATGTTCAGGCCGGCTCTTTGCCTGCAATAGCCCCTTCCAAAAAAAACTCAGCTGTATTTATGTGCTAATTACGTTGATGGTCTCCAAGGAGTTTAGTTAATTTCTTGCTTGACTTTTCATGTCGTTGGGTAAAGATTTAGTCAATAGATCCGCGTATTACAGCTCGGAGATATTCGCAAGATGTTTGCACATCTCCGCCGAATGCGAAAGAAGGATAAAATTTGCTGATCCATTTGGAAGTGTCAAAGTGAATTAAGACGTATATTATTGCTTCGCAGACATTGTTGTGGATGAGCATCAAATGGTCGTGGAAAAGTCTCTGTTTCACTGCCAGAGAAATGGCATGCCCTTTGTATTCGTATTTTCCGGAAAGGGGAGAAAACGATTTCGATAGAATGGGACCATGCAGGGGTGGCTAACGAGCAACCTTGATTTTTTTGAGCTTTTGTTTCAAATTCATTCCTTTTTATTTATTATAGCATTCCCTATCATTTGAGAGACCTAATTTCAAACCGAGAGTACTGAGCCGAGCGAGGTAAGTAGCTTGAGTAAAATCAACCTCAATCAAGATCATCTAACTACAAAAGAAAAATGTTGTAACCGGAGCAAATTAAAAAAAAATGTATACGTGCAGGTGCAGCCACCCCTCTATTCAGGAAAATAATTTCAAAACGAGCCAGCTTAGTGATTTTTTTTATGAAATAGTGTTTTTTTTGTCAGCCCTACGTAGTATATATGTAGCCACCTTTCTACCCAGAAAGATAATTACTGCTTCTTCCATTTCAAATAGCAGATCGTTTTGATTTTTCTAGATACATACACATAGTAAAAGTATATGTATCTATAAAAGCCAATACGACGTACAATTTGGGGTGGAAGGAGTATTACACACTTTCTCCATTCTATTACACACCGAATGCATTCGGTGTCTGTTGCGATCAAGGTTTTCTATTTCGAAAGGTGCACAGTGAAAGCTCCAGGATAGAGAAATTAAACATGCGAAACCAGTAAACCCTCACACGTGTTTTGCACGCGAATACAATACAATACAATACAATCGATCGATGCCCATGCACGCATCTCAATCGACGCGCACCCGGCCCATTTACTTGCACGCCGGCAAATCCTTGCCGCGTCGCTGACGACTTGCTGCATGACCCTGCTGCTGCCGCCGCTGAGGGCAGTGGCTATATAAACGTGGGCAGAAGCATCCCATCCTAGCAACGAAGAGCACCGAGCTTTCCAGCGTTCGAGAGAAACAAGCTCAGCAACCCCCGCACACGAGCGGATAAGCTTCGACTGATCGATCGATCAAGAAACAGTTCTGCGACATGGCTTTCGCGATCAAAGCTGCATCGACTTCCTACTCCACTTTCTCGCCGGCGGATCAGCCGTCGCTCTCGAGGCTGGCGGCGACCGCGGCGGTGAAGATGCCGGCGGGGCGGGGGAAGGCTGCAGCGGCGGTCGTCATCAGGGCGGTCGCCGCGGCGGCGGCTCCGCTTTCCCCGGCGCCGGCCAGGTCAGCGGGCAAACGATGCCTGCCGGTGTCGCAGACCATGGCCAGGCTCAAGGCGCAGGGCAAGGTGTGTACTCCTGTCGTATGTAGAATGTAGCCTTGGATTGCGTGTACGGATTCTTACCGAGCTCTGGTTTACCGTGTGCATGACCGCAGACGGCGTTCATCCCGTACATCACCGCCGGCGACCCCGACCTGGCGACGACGGCGGAGGCACTGCGGCTGCTGGACGCCTGCGGCGCCGACGTCATCGAGCTCGGCGTGCCCTTCTCCGACCCCTACGCGGACGGGCCCGTCATCCAGGCTTCGACGGCGCGGGCGCTCGCGAGCGGCACGACGCCGGACGGTGTCCTGGCGATGCTGAAGGAGGTGACGCCGGAGCTGTCGTGCCCGGTGGTGCTCTTCTCCTACTTCAACCCCATCGTGCACAGGGGGCTCGCTGACTTCGCCGCCGCCGCCAAAGAAGCCGGTGCCCACGGTCTCATAGTACCTGATCTCCCGTATGGGGCCACGTGTGCTCTCAGGAGTGAAGCTACGAAGAACGAGCTCGAGCTGGTAGGTCCATTCACCATCCAGAAAAAATTGTACCTTTTATGAAGGAGAAGCATTTTCCTATTTTATATTACAATTAAGAAAGCTTCTGTCTGACATGAACAATGGCTGCATGCAGGTGCTGCTCACAACACCAAGTACACCAGAAGATCGGATGAAGGAGATCAAAGAAGCATCAGAAGGATTTGTTTATCTGGTAAGTACCGGTGTATAAAATGTTTAAATCCAAATTGTCTTTGAAAGCTTAGCTTGTGCTGAACTTGCTGATAACATTTCCTCATCATCCTTATCAGTCATCGTAGGTGAGCATCTCTGGAGTTACGGGTCCCCGCGCAAACGTGAACACACGTGTCGAGTCCCTTATCAAGGAGGTTAAACAGGTACACGTCATGCAAAAAAGGAATTAAAAGTACATTTTTTTCATTTTATCTTTATTAACAGACAACAGCGTGGTTCCACTGTGAAGATCGAATACTATCAATCACTGAGCTCGTATTTATGCTTGCAGGTCACTGACAAACCTGTGGCTGTTGGCTTTGGCATCTCGAAACCCGAGCATGTAAAGCAGGTAAGAGAAAAACATTACCAACATAAAACTCCGAAAAAGCATAAGGGATGTTTGATACGAGAGGCTAAACTTTAGCAGGGTTATATCGGATATTCAGATATTAATTAGAATGATTAAATATGAGCTAATTACAAAACTAATTGCACAGATGGAGTCTAATTCGTGAGACGAATCTATTAAGCCTAATTAATCCATCATTAGCAAATGGTTACTGTAGCACCACATTGTCAAATTATGGACTAATTAGGCTTAATAGATTTGTCTCGCGAATTAGACTCCATCGTTGCAGTTAGTTTTATAATTAGAATATGTTTAATACTCCTAACTAGTATCAAATATCCGATGTGACAGGTACTAAAGTTTAGCAGGAGGTATCCAAACACCCCCTTATTCATGCATTTCATTGCACAATCTGACTGAATATTTCTCCTCACATTGTTCATGGCCAGATTGCAGAGTGGGGTGCAGATGGGGTGATTATTGGCAGCGCAATGGTGAGGCAGTTGGGTGAAGCGGGGTCTCCCAAAGAAGGTTTGAAGAGATTAGAGGAATATGCCCGGAGCATGAAGAATGCACTGCCATAATGCGTAGATATATACATGTGCCAATAAATCAGCTCGACTCTTCTTTGGTCTCCGACAGAGAAAGATGTACACTAGTCATCGATGCTTTGTATCTTAGTGTCGATCGAGATCTCATTGTCGTCCTGGTCGGTCGCGGTCTTCATCATTGCCTCTCCCGCCGCCGCGGCGGTTGTCATTGCTGTCACTCTGTTGGTCGTTGTTGGCGTTGTTGTCGACGTCGTTGTTGGCGGGTGGGTTTGCGTTGTTGTTGGCGGGTGGGTTTGCGTTCTGGTCCACCACTTCTTTGCGGATTGGCTCCATCCAACCTCCTGCGCGGTCGCCTCGTTGGTGGTTGGATCTGCTATGCTCGAATCGACTCCGAGAGTGTCGAGTAGCTTTGGATCGAGAGTGTGCGGGTCGGTTGTTGATCCGCTCCTCGATCTGATTGTTGGCGACTTGAAGTTATGCCTAGATCCGTCGGATCTGGTCCAACTCTGGAAGATTTTCCAGGATGGCGAAAGCGGCTCCCAGGTTGGCCTGGGGTGTAGCGAAGACGTTGTGGCTGGCTTGCTCGAGGTCAGCTAGTAGATTATGGATGCGTACATGGCGCCTGCGTCTATCCCGAGCACCGCCTTGGTCGACATTGTCGTGGTCGTTGCGCGGCTGTTGGTGCTAGTCGCCTGCTGCATCTGCATTAGCAGCAGGTTGTTGCTGGGCGTTGGCTTGCTCCTGTTGGCGCCGTGCTACGCGGTTCTGATTCCTGGCGTTACGACCTTCTTCCTGAGATTCCGTTTCACCATCCGGGGTGGCTCATCAGCGGAGACCACGAAAGCTTCTCGATCGGGCGTGGAGGAGTTGCTCTCATCGTCGCTTCCATAGGGATTTGTTGTCAGGATGATGTGAGGCACCTGGAATTCATCGCAGTCTGAAAACTAGGCGGGTTCGGGCAGGTCTCCAGATTGGATCTGGAAAGCGTGGTCAAGTTTAGCGGAGTACTCGGTGGCCGAGTTCCGCGGACCGAAGGGGACGCGGGACGGACCCTGCGCTAACCTTGTTGAACGTAGCGCCACCTCAGACAGGTTTATACACTCAGCAATAGTGCTACTGATGCGAGCCAGCCCCGCGATCAGGTCAGAGGGCATGGGTGGGCGGGTGACGGCGAGTAGATCTGGAATATTCTCGGGGAGAGAGAGAGAGAGAGAGAGAGAGAGAGAGAGAGAGAGAGAGAGAGAGAGAGAGAGAGAGAGTTCACCGACTTGCTGGGCAAGCGGCATGACGATCCTTGGGTGGAGAACTTGTTCCTCTGGAGCGGATCTGATGGAAGTTGAGCTGGTGCTGGACACCGAGTCGGCAGAAGACGTTGAGTCGACGGAAGAAGCGGTCGGATCGGAATCCACCGGCATGGTCCTGAAACAAATCTAAACCGGGTTGGCAAGGAAGTCCTTCATGCTCTCGGGGAAAACAATTCCGGGATGGGATGCCATCAAGGTCACCAAAAGGATCTCGCAACCACCCCCTACTTGGCGCGCCAACTGTTGAATTTAGTAGCCCGGCAGTCCACCAGGGGTTACCCAAGTGGTTGATTTGTAGGTGAAGGCGATTGCGAAACCAAAAACTCAAAGGTGATCGCGAGAACATGAAGGGGACACAGGAGTTTTAGACAGGTTCGGGTCTCCGAGGAGTAATACCCTACGTCCTGTGTTTTTGTGGATTATATTGATCAATGCTTAGATGCCCTCGAGAGGCTCCCTTGGCCGCCTTATATGGGCTGACAACCTAGGGTTACAAGTCGGTTTGAATCTAATCTACTCGGTAGTTACATGGAAGTTAATCTGAGTCAGATTACAACACGTGTTCTACGAAATCCAGGTTGTCTTGTTGCCTTGATGTGCACTCCAAATAACTTCATGTCCTCAGCCCGCATGCCCTAGTCGGACGGGTCCATTTATCAGGTCCGACCAGTATCCTGGTCGGTGGGGACTCATGAGGTACTATATCCCTCGTTATATTAGGCTGTTAGCATGTACATTACAAAAATCAATAATCTAGCTGGTTGGTTGCTGACAAGTAGTCCGATTCAGGATGAAGCCAGAAAATTTTTACTCGCAATTTTTCAAGGTGGACCTGGCAAACATTTGTCACACAGTATCTATCTGTTGCGTATTGCGCTGTTGACTTCAAATATATGCCGGGAATCACAAACCATCCTAGAAAAAGAAAATCATGCAGGGTAGCTCCATGTGGTTTATTTCTCTTCAGCCGGCGGCTTCGATATAATTCAGAGGGAACTATACTGGAAAGATACACTGAAACGGTAGGCACATGTTGCACGCACTGACGACAAGCGTGCAAGCGGTAACATCCGTAGTCTGCTGCAGGGTTTTGGGCACACATGACTGATCGGCAAGTCAACTGTTGCTCAAAACTGCAGGGGCTCCATCCATTATATATTGCTCTATTTCCTTCTCTGGGAAAAAAAACTGCGGCGCCGACGTCATCGAGCTCGGCGTACCCTTCTCCGACCCCTACGCCGCTGACGGGCCCGTCATCCAGGCTTCAACGACGCGGGCGATAACATTTCGGTAATTGTCCTATTCAACCGTCACAGGTGAGCGTCAACGGCGTTACAGGTCCCCGCACGAACGTTTTTTTTAAAAGAACTAGCAGAAGAGCTGCCTGTTATATTAAAAAGAGATTGGAGGCATTTAGAGGCCAAAAATGTACAAAGTACTGTAAAAAAAAGCGACACAAAGGAATTATTCCCCCATCCGTCAGTAAGGGGGGTGGGGGGCGCAACAATAGACATTAGGATGGATGCACTAGGTTTGCCAGGTGCTTTGCTCCGGCTATCATCCATATGGACACCTTATCTTTAATGAGCTGTGTGACCTGCTGAGTGGTCGCTTCTTTGTGATCGAAGATCCTAGCATTGCGCTCCTTCCATACTACCCAACATACTAGGATAATGAGTGATTTTAGCCCGCGCCGATCCGTGCACACCGTCTTAGCCAGTTCCGACCACCATTGATGCACTGAGACCGTCTGTGACCACCTATGCGGAAGCAAGTTGCTTGTGGCTGTCCAATGGGCCATTTCTCCCCAGATCCGCTTGGTGAATCTGCATTCGAAGAAAAGGTGGGCCGCAGTCTTTGTTCTTCTACATAGGGGGCAGTTTCCAGAGTTAGCCCATCCCCGAGCTTGTAGTCTATCAGATGTCCACACCCAGTCTTGTAGCAGTAGCCATGCAAAGAATTTGCCTTTCGGAGGGGCCCATAATTTCCAAAAAAAAATTTGAAAGTTTGTTTGTGACAAGCCAATGAACTGCGCACGGTAAGCGGACGTGGTTGTGTATTATCCATTATTTGTGAATTTCCATCGTATTGTGTCCCTTACATCTTGCTGCAGGTTTGCCTCCCGCGTTGCGCACCACAACAAAATGAATTCCACAAAGTGTTGTGCAGAGAATGAATGGTGTCGCAGATTAATGTCTCTTATCCATTTATTGTTTGTTAGCGCCTGTTTGAGTGACCCTTTCTTACAGCGACTGATCCGGAATAGGTGTGGTGCCATATCGCAGGGGCGTCATCCCTGTAACCAAGCGCTAGTAGTTGTTGCCCCATCTCCGACTTCAATAGATGTTGCAGCTGCAAATAGTAGTTGGTCGGTTGTGGAGCACGGCAAGTCATCATCATTCCAGAGTTTATCATCATCTGACCACTGCCGCCATAGCCAGCGTAGTCTGAGCGCTCTTGCGAAGCGCCCGAGGTGTAAAATGCCTAGGCCACCCATGTTGGTGGGGCGAGCCGATCTTGTCCAATTGACTTTGCATTTAGCGCCTGTAAGCACTTCCACTCCAGCCCATAGGAATCGTTTCCTTTTATTATCAATTTCTTTAAGGACGCTCCTTGGCGCTCATAGAGATGTAAGGTAGTAGATGACCTGTGATGTGAGCACCGATTTAACAAGAGTTAGACGATCGGCATGACTAATGTTCTTCCCGTTCCAGATGGTCAGCTTCGCTACCGCCTTGTCTATTAGAGGTTGGAAATCTACACACCGCAGTCTCTAGGTAGTTAATGGAAGGCCCAAGTATTTGATTGGGAAGCTGCCACGCTTGGCCGGTAGGGAGCATAATATCTCATCCAAGTCGAGGCATGCGCAGCTTATTGGAACGACCGTAGATTTGTGGAAATTTGTGTTTAGGCCTGATGCGTCTCCGAACCGTGAGAGGAGTTCCATCAAGTTGGATTTGTCGTTATGCATTGGATTGATGAAGATGGCCGTGTTGTCAGCGTACATTGAGACTCTTAGGTCGTTCATGCGGCCCGGTAGTTTTGATAGATATCCCCGGTCAGTCGCTATCTTCAAAAGCTTTTGTAGTGGATCTATAGCAATGATGAAAAGAAGAGGGGATAATGTGTCCTCTTGTCTTAATCCTCTCCCATGTTTGATCGGCACGCCTGGGATGCCATTGAGGAGGGTTGCAACCCAGTTGCACCAGCAGGCAGGGAAACCTAATCTCTACATGAGGGGCAATAGGTATTCCCATTTAATAGAGTCAAAAGCCTTTGCAATATCAAGCTTTAGGAAGAGGGCCGGAGTCTTGTTTCTATGGAGGCACCAGATCTTAGTTCTAGCAGACATGAAGTTGTCGTGGATGCTCCATTTTTTTATGAAGGCAGTCTGGTTCTTGGAGACAATAGAATTCATGTGTGGCGCGAGTCATGCAGCCATTGCTTTTGTTATAATTTTGATGAATGAGTGGATGAGGCTTATGGGGTGAAAGTTGCATATATCTTCAGATCCTTCCTTCTTTGGGATCAGGATAATGTTAGCGGAGTTTATTAGGCTTAAGCTCAAAGTGCGGAGGAGGTGAAAAAGCATTAACGGCATTCATGACGTCGTGTTTAAAATGTCCCAGCATTCTTGAAAGAATGCAGCAGTGAACCCATCTGGTCCCGGCGCCTTGTCACTCGGTATTAGCTGAATTGCCCGTTTGATCTCCTCTTCTGTGAAGGCCAAGTCGAGGTCCTCTAAGTTATGTCGTTGCAAATTCAGGATGTCCCAGTTGATGTCATTTTGCCTTGGCAGCGGTCGTTTCATGGCACCCGTGAAGTGATTTGTCACCATCGTTGCCTTTTCAGTATGTGAAAGTGCCCAGCCTTGTCCTTTATATAACCTTTGTATGAATTTTTTCCGTTGTCGTGCATTCACTTTGCGATGAAAGAAGCGTGAGTTTGCGTCATCGAATTTGATGTTTGTGATGCGCGATGCTTGTTTCTTCCTGACCTTCTCAATTACGGACAGCCCTAGCACTCTCTTTTTCAGCTTTAGCCTGAAGTTCTTCTCTTCATCTGTTAGCAATTTTTGTTCCTGGGCTATGTCCAATCGAAAGATGACCTCCAGGGCCATGTGAAGCTGCTGAGTGGTCTCTGAGGTTAGTCCTCTACTCCACTTACGTAGCGAACATGCTGTGTTTAGGAGCTTATGGTATAGAATGTGGAAGGGCTCATGATGCTCTGTGGCCTCATTCCATGCGTGCTCAACAACTTGTTTGAACTATGGTAGCTTCAATCCAGAAGTTCTCGAATTTGAACGATCGCGGCTTCCTCGGGCCATTGCAGTTTGAGAGTAGGAGTGGGCAGTGGTCGGAGTGGCATGTGGAAAGGGCGTGGTGGATGTGTGATTGGAAAGCACTATCCCATTCGTAGTTGCAGAAAAACCTATCAAGCTTGACCATTGTAGGCGTTTGTTGTTCATTACTCCACGTGAATTTTCGATTCTATAGCTGATTTTCTGTTAGATCACATACGTCTAACATTTCCCAAAACTTACTCATGAGGCGACGGTTCCCCGCACGAACGTGAGCACACGTGTGGAATCTCTCATTTAAGAGGTGAGGCGACGGTTCCCCGCACGAATCGTGAGCACACGTGTGGAATCTCTCATTCAAGAGGTTAAGCAGGTACATATATATTTTGCAAAAGGAAATATAACGTATGCCTTTTTTTTAATTAGCCAGCACTGCCAATATCACTGAACTTTTTTGTTGCTTTCAGGTCACTGACAAGCCTGTTGCTGTCGGATTTGGCATATCAAGACCTGAGCATGTAAATCAGGTAAAGAAAAGTTACCATCGCATCTGATTTACTTATTAAGCGATGCCTAATAATTTCGTAGCCAAATTTGACTCGCCTTTTTCCGCTGGACAGATTGCAGAGTGGGGTGCAGACGGAGTGATCATTGGCAGTGCAATGGTGAGACAGTTAGGCGAAGCAGCATCTCCCAAAGAAGGGCTAAACCGGCTGGATGAATATGCCAGGAGCATGAAGAATGCACTGCCATGGTGCCATGAAATGTAAATCCATACAGTAGCACACGACAGCAAATAAATTGGTCGGATGACGTAATAAAAGCTGCTTAGTGATCGGTAAACTGAAGGGAAGCACTGAAGCTGCCTTTTATCTTATGTTTGTATGCGTATTTCTTTAGTTAGGGTAACAATGGTTTGCGTCTTTAGGACCATGCATGATCCTATGTCAGTACTGAAATCTGAAGGATTATTCCATGATGCTGCCAATTTCCATGTGTGGTTGTGGTATATGAATTGGTTGCAGCTACTACTGCCGTGCCCCCAACATCAATCACATAATGCACACACACCGCGCATGATGTGTGCTGCTCTCGATCGATGTCTTCCGATATCTCCATCTCTTCCACTGCGCAACATCCTGAATTCAAACACCAGTCTCCGTCAGTTAAGCTCAACCGTACCTCTCTTTCGTGCTATCGCTGAGTGGAAGAATCTCATCGCTTAGACCTTAGTTAAATTAGAGTTCAAGGATACAATTCCTATGAGCGGGAGAAGATGACGATTCTGACAGCAGGCAATACCAATTGCAAGCCATTTTGATTCTCCCAAGACATCGATGTCTTCAAAGATGCTCGCCAAACGATTGGGTGGAGTGGTGGACGAATTCCTCGTAAGGAAAGGATCTCGCGCGCGTGGTTCCCATGTTCCAAACGGAAGAAAAACGGTGGCTTCTCATTGTCATCTTCAACTTCAACACAGCCGCTTTCAGAGAGTTACCTGCACTCGCCAGCGCTCTTGGCATCAGTTGGGAACAAATCGCAGTCCACACGTGGCCGGCGTCGGTCGCGGCATGGCAACTGATGGACAAGTCCTCCGTCGCCCGAGAGGGAGAGGTCATGGAAAAGTCAGAGCGGGGGAATTCTGAACTCTCTCGCATATGTTGCACGCGCACGCGACTCTGCAACTCCGTATTGTTTGGATCACAGGGCGAGGGAGGGGGACCCTTTGTCCTCCGATCCTCTCGTCGACTTGTCAACTTGAGCTTTGGAAAGGAGTCCTCGTAAAGCTGAAATTGAAACATACTGTTGCCTCAGGCAAATTGAACAGGCGTCAAAAAAGGGGGGAAAAAATGCCGCCAGTCGCCAACAGTGCAGGAATCCAACACCCACGCATGTTCAATGTTCTAAACGGGATAGGTGTATTCTCCTCAGGTCCGGGCGGTTTCCTTCATCCAGCAGCTATCAGAGAGGAATCAAATCAACCGCCTGCAGTAGTGACATGCGTTTGGAATGGAACTGACCAGTGACCGCCACACATGGCGCGAAACTGACGGCCGGGCGCGAGTCAGTTGTTGCCAAACTGTAGGAATGGAACTTTGAGCAAGCAGCCGGCGGTCACCTCCATACTGCTCGGAGAGCGACGGCCACGTGGACCGGCCGGCGCCCGCGAGACTGACGTACGCGTACCATGGTCCATGCATGGACCGTCACCTTCAGCTAGCTGCCCTGGACTTGGGATAGAGTTAAGAGTTGCAGGTTTGCAGCAGGGAGGATCTCGGATACGCTAGCTCGAGCTCCATTGGTCGTGTTAAGTTTGACGAGCGAGTTTTGGTACAAAAGCTTAGCGCCGCCGAGGATGAGGCCGGCGACGAGAAGATCGACCGCCCTGCCGAGCGAGCCAGAAGCAGCTTGCCTGTTTGTCTGTCGGAAAGGCCAGAGACGACGCCGCGGGTTTAGGGCTTGACGCCGTGGTCGCCGTACGTGCTTCGTCCTTCACTCGGCCGCGGCGGCATAATAAGATCGAGAGCGACGGCCACTGCCAGCGGGTGTGCCAGGGGAGAAGAACTGAACGAGGAACACACATTTCGGCTGAAACGTCAAAGGTGGGACGTTAACGTCAGTGTTTAGACATGATTAAACTGTGTATTTTAATCTGCATGCAAACAGTAGTACGTGTTTTCTGGTACGAGAAAAAGAGAGCGAGCCAGCAGCTGGGGTCAGAAACATGTCATGATAGGTCCTCGTGACTGAATGACGGCGAAAATTTTATCTGTTTATAAAACTGGAAAACACGAGACTCGCGCTGAAAACACACGCAGCAGACAATTTTATCTGTTTACGCGGCGCCAAGAAAAAAAATAGTACTGAAAAAACGGATCACCTGGCATCGAATAAGATAATTTAGTAATTTTTGCTGACTTTTCACAATGCTAGCTGTTTGGGTTTTAATAAAATTTAAATAAGCTAGCCGACATTGGCACAATGCTACACAAGCTCCGTCCTTGAGAATTATGGTACGCTGACCGGGAATTTCACAAAATTTAAATTGGCAACTGGAAGTGTACGTATCTTGCATGCTGACGCTAACAGTTCGGTTGGGAAATTTGGAAAGCAGTTCGAGATCTTGCATGCTGACGCTAACAATTTAGCTATATTACCAAAATTTAAGCATTTTACATGTGTTGACCAAAGAGAAAAAACACTAGTATCTCGAGCTCTTCTCGATCCTTTCCTATATATAGGGCGGAATTTTAATAAGCGTATATAATTGTGGTGTCTCTATGATCAGGTGAGCCTTCAAACGTCAGCACACCATGCATGCTCCTCGTTTCTGATAGGCTTCAAATAACTTTTGGGTGATATAGCTAGTTTGCTGGAATAAAGCACACGCAGTTAAAGATGCGTATATATTGCGTACACATCTTCAGCAAACCGATTCATCAGATTGATGTTACTTTAGGTTGTTTTTAATAATGATAGGCATGGGTAATTTACATGCGAGTGGCTTTGATTTAAATTTATATGTGGGTTAGTACTTTTTATCTCACCTGCAGTGGATTTCGTACATTTGCTAGATCTTGCATATATAAGGCATGTTCACCAATAAATTTTGGGCACACTTTAGCTATGGTTTGATAAACAAGCACATGTAGCATGTATACGCTGGCTCAGCAACCGATCCATATCATGTGAGAAGCTACCTGATCGTCCATGTAAAATGAATCATTAGCTATCGATCTTACAGTAAATGGTGATGGTGTTAACCTGTTTAGAAGTCTTACCTCTCAGTTTATGCATAGAAACACTTCTATTCTTCAGCAGTGTCACAGACGACAACGATGTGCATACTCCCATCCTACGACGAAGATTTATGACCAACCGCTAACATTTGGACAAAACGGGGCTACAGTATGTCCACTCCATTTTACTCAAAAAAGACATAACAAATTAAAAAAAAATTCCGAGCATGCCCTTGCACTTTTTATATAAAAGAAATCTTCGGGGCCCATGTATCAATTCGCATGATCGCATCCCAGCCTTTTCTTTTCTCCAAGAAGAACACGAAGAAGCTTTCTTGTGATCGAGGATAAAAGTAATACTAGGAGTCGTCTAGGACACCAGCAGATAGCTAGCTTCAGTAGTGATCCACTCATCAAGTGCAGCGGCTCCAGCCCACAAAGCCACAAAAACACATGGGACCAGGAAATAAACCACACACGTTTTTTGCATTCGAAACAAATCGACGCAAGCACAGTGACGTCCAGAGGTGAGCCGGCAACTTCTTGCCATGCCGTCGCTCGCTACCGTGCAGGTGGCCTCCTGCTTTGTGGCTATATAAACTAGCCGTGCAGAGGCATCCTCTCATCTATCAACTCATCCCCCAAACCCAAGCACACCCGATCAACTAGTTCGAGCAAGGAGCTCATCTCAAAACCACACAGCTCCTAGTATAGCTTGTTACTCCTAGCCAGTAGCAAAGACACAGTGACTTGCTTCACAAACACGAGCGGGCAGCTCGGACCCAACGATCCGTCAAGCAACAACTAGCGACATGGCTTTCGCACTCCAGGCTGCATCGACCACCCTGTCGTCTGCTTCGTCTCCGGCGGTTCCATCGTCGCCGCTCCCCCGGCGCGCGGCAGCGATGCTGACGACGATGCCGGGCCGGAGGAGGTCTGTGATGGCAACTGTAAGGGCGGCCGCGGTGGCTCCGGCCAAGCAGCCTGCCACCACGCCGTCGTTCAAGCTCGCCGGTGCCGGCGGGAGATGCCTGCCGGTGTCGCAGACCATGGCCAGGCTCAAGGCGCAGGGCAAGGTGTGTACTCCTGTCGTATGTAGAATGTAGCCTTGGATTGCGTGTACGGATTCTTACCGAGCTCTGGTTTACCGTGTGCATGACCGCAGACGGCGTTCATCCCGTACATCACCGCCGGCGACCCCGACCTGGCGACGACGGCGGAGGCACTGCGGCTGCTGGACGCCTGCGGTGCCGACGTCATCGAGCTCGGCGTGCCCTTCTCCGACCCCTACGCCGACGGGCCCGTCATCCAGGCTTCGACGGCGCGGGCGCTCGCGAGCGGCACGACGCCGGACGGTGTCCTGGCGATGCTGAAGGAGGTGACGCCGGAGCTGTCGTGCCCGGTGGTGCTCTTCTCCTACTTCAACCCCATCGTGCACAGGGGGCTCGCTGAATTCGCCGCCGCCACCAAAGAAGCCGGTGCCCACGGTCTCATAGTACCTGATCTCCCGTATGCGGCGACGTGTGCTCTCAGGAGTGAAGCTATGAAGAACGAGCTCGAGCTGGTAGGTCCATTCACCATCCAGAAAAAGTTGTACCTTTTATGAAGGAGAAGCATTTTCCTATTTTATATTACAATCAAGAAAGCTTTTGCCTGACATGAACAATGGCTGCATGCAGGTGCTGCTCACAACACCAAGTACACCAGAAGATAGGATGAAGGAGATCACAGAAGCATCAGAAGGATTTGTTTATCTGGTAAGTACCGGTGTATAAAATGCTTAAATCCAAATTGTCTTTGAAAGCTTAGCTTGTGCTGAACTTGCTGATAACATTTCCTCATCAATCATCGTAGGTGAGCGTCTCTGGAGTTACGGGTCCCCGCGCAAACGTGAACACACGTGTCGAGTCCCTTATCAAGGAGGTTAAACAGGTACACGTCATGCAAAAAAAAAGGAAATAAAAGTACATTTTTTCATTTTATCTTTATTAACAGACAACAGCATGGTTCCACTGTCAAGATCGAGTACTATCAATCACTGAGCTCGTATTTATGCTTGCAGGTCACTGACAAACCTGTGGCTGTTGGCTTTGGCATCTCGAAACCCGAGCATGTAAAGCAGGTAAGAAAAAAAAACATTACCAACTTAAAACTCTGACAAGCTTATTCATGCATTTCATTGCACAATCTGACTGAATATTTCTCCTCACATTATTCATGGCCAGATTGCAGAGTGGGGTGCAGATGGGGTGATTATTGGCAGCGCAATGGTGAGGCAGTTGGGTGAAGCGGGGTCTCCCAAAGAAGGGTTGAAGAGATTAGAGGGATATGCCCGGAGCATGAAGAACTCACTGCCATAATCCGTAGATAGATACATGTGCCAATAAATGATTAGCTCGACTATTCCCTGGTCTCCGACAAAGAAAGATGTACACTAGTCATCGATGCTTTGTATCTTAATTAGTGTCGATCGACGGTCACTAGACTAGAGCATCATAGTAGGCTGTTATTAGCATGCAATAATCTAGCTGGTTGCTGAAAGTAGTCCGATTCAGGATGAAGCCAGAAAATTTCCTTTGATTTACATTCGTATATATGCGGTGCAGGTGCATCTAGATCGAGATGCATGATACCTTTGTTTTGGAATGGAAAAAAGTTGCAAGACTATTCGTATATATGGGGTGCAGGTGCATCTAGATCGAGTATCTATCTGTTGCGCATTGCGCTGCTGACTTCAAATATAATTCAGAGGGTAGCTCCATGTGGTTTATTTCTCTTCAGCCGGCGGCTTCAATATAATTCAGAGGGAACTATACCGGAAAAAAACACTGAAACGGTAGGCACATGTTGCACGCTCTGACGACAAGCGTGCAAGCGGTAACATCTGCAGTCTGCTGCAGGGTTTTGGGGCACACATGACTGATCGGCAAGTCAACTGTTGCTCAAAACTGCAGGGGCTCCATCCATTATATACTGCTCTATTTCCTTCTCTGGGAGAAAAAAAAACTGTGACTCGAACGTTTGGAACACGTGAAGCAAATGCATCCATCCATCTCTAGCGTTGCACTTGCACAGGTGACAAATCAATGTATGAATAGTCGTCGGAGGAAGAGACAGAGAGGAGAGTATGCATGGATCGATCCAAATTGGAACGGTGACACTGTCCGTGCACACATGTCGTACGCCACACGCAACCGGCACCTCCGCCTGCTTGGAGAACGACGGGCACACCCTGGGCCGGCCTTCTGCTGCCTTTGTAGTTGTAGTGGCACCACTTGACCAGATGCTCTAGCCTTGTTGGTGTGGTAAATAAAAAACAAAGCACCACCACCGGAAAACACGAAACTCGTTAAAAACACGCATCGAATTAAAATTATTTTCCTCATGAATTGTAAACCTACAAGTAAATAAGCCACGATCGCTACACTGTGATGATAAAATTTTTTTTAAACGAACAAGGTAGGAGAGCTGCCGATTACATTAAAAAGAATATAATATCACATTGAGCAATACAACAAAATGGAAAAAACAACAACTCAACACCAAGCATCTCAACAAACACATCACACCACTCAACACACCCCAAACATCAAGCCAATATTCCAAACATTGGGCACCGCTCAGTTCTCGCAAATTCCACAACTCAATATCATCGTTGGCTTTCATGTAATTTCTTTGTAAAACTATGTTCAAACTTCTTCCCCTCTTAAATGAATAGGGAGCGCTCTCGCCAATGTTTTCGGAAAAAAATGGAAAAAAAATGTCATCGTTGGCCACCCCTTGACTGTTACATTCGTCACCAGATGGAGACTCACCTCAAACAGGTTCATGTACTATCGCTACTAGTAGGTCATTGACACCTTCACCAACCATGCCGATTTGGGCATTGTCCATAGCCTCGACCTCGTCGTCGTTGAGGTTGAACATCTCATTCAGAGCAGCATCCACATCCGCTGGTAGAGGCCCATTGAACATGTCAACAAACTCTTGCAACGCAACCTGAATTGGGGCAGCCTCATCATTTAAAATACCAAGCTTGCAACAAAGGTTATGTTGCGCTGGCTGCATTTGAGTTATCGGACGTGCGGTGGAGAGACGCGCGTTGCGTTGTACCAATGACATGTCGAAAGTGCGTCGCCAGTGTCGGCGAGGAGCTAGCGTTGGTGCTGGTGCCACCTGGGCAGCAGGTTGCTACAACAACGGCTGGGTCAGAGTCACGAAGAGGGTGGCCACGCCACTTGCAGCTTGGCTGTCCGCAGCATCCCAAGTGGTGTTGTCATCCGCGTCGGAGTGATGACTCGCAACACCCCAAGACCAGCGTGGGGTACCATGTTACCAATCGGAGAGGTCGAAAGTGGTCCCTGGTACGAGGCATCCACTGCCACCGCCAACTCTATGCGCTTCAGGGCCTACTCCACGGTCGTGATGGAGTTGTCCAACTTGGGGTGGAGCTTGGATGGGAGGGTTGAGGCGGGCGAACATCTTGCTCATTAGAATCGGAATCGGAGCCAGTCTGCTCTTCCTTACTTGCTCACGTATCGGAACGGAGCCATCAGTATTCCATCCCGACGTCTCAAGCATCCCGACGCCTCGAGCACCTCCAGCTTTGTAGCCAACGCATAAGCTTTGCCGATGTAGTCGCGCAGAAGTTCTGTTCACAGCGATGATATTGATTTCGTTCACTCCACGTGCCATTCTTGACAATTTAATTTAATTAGATCCGTCACCAAACTCATCACCATCTATCTACTATACTACTAATGAAAGAGAAGTTCACCTTCACGCTCCGTCCGTCGCATTTCACATCGTCAATTTGCGGCTGACAGTGGCCCTTCCTTCGTCCGTCGTCTCGCGTCGCACGTTGTCCCGCTTCGTCCGTCATCCCACAATCAGTCCGCCCTCTCCGTCGTTCGTTGCTCACGATCCATCGGTTCCGCACATGCTTATAACGGATATCACTGGATCCACACGCGATGCAAATTAGTTTCCACAAATTGCGCCGCTCCTTTCGAATGCATCCCGCTCGGAAATCCCTCTACCAATGCACCGCATCTGCCGCCCACAAATCCCTCCACCGTAAGCGTGAGTCCGGCGGCCGGCCACGATATAGGGACTCTGGCGAGCTGCGATCACCGAGAGTCCGGTGGCCGCGATCAACGTCGCCCAGGCCACACTGCCGTTCTCAAGTCTCCATCGGATCCTGAAGTTAAAGTTTAGTCTGTATCATATCAAATATTCGGAAGCTAATTAGGATGACTAAATATAAGTTAATTATAAAACTAATTGCACAGATGGAGACTAAACGGCAAGACAAATCTATTAAGCCTAATTAATCCATCATTAGCAAATGGTTACTGTAGTAGCACATTGTCAAATCATAGACTAATTAGGCTTAATAAATTCATCTCGCCGTTTAGCCTCCATCTGTGCAATGAGTTTTGTAAATAGTCTATATTTAATACTCCTAATTAGTATCTAAACATTCGATATGACAGGGATTAAAATTTAGTTCGGGGATCCCAGCACCCCATAATCATAATCCGGATGAGATCGCCGCCTACTAGCTCGTGGGCCACAGCGTGCAGGTCGCCGTTACAGGCTGCCGTCGTGCTCCGGTCCGAGGGCCCCCCCCCCCCCCCCCCCCCCCCCCCCCCCCCCCCCCCCCCAACTCCATGCGCTCTACCTAGCCCTATCGTGCTTGTGTTCTTGGCCGCCTGGACGAGGTTCTTCTTAAGAAGAAAATTGCTCTTTTGCTGGCAAGTAGTAAGGTGGGAATTTTCGTCATCACATACAAAAAGGGAGCGAGGCGGGCAGCTCAAGGCATGGACAGCCGTGGGGAGGGATCGAAGGGCAGCCGTCAGGTCATTGGTGTGGTGCAGGAGGAGAGAGGCAATGGCGCCGCGGTATTGTCCGCGTCCGGGATGATGTGCGCCGCGTGAGCTCCGGCTTCACGAGCGCATGGAGACACCCCACGGCACAGGATCGGTTGGAGCGGATTGGCAGGTGGCTTGCCATGATGTTCAGACTTTCGATGTGTTCATGATGGTCTTGTGCGCGTGTAGGTAATGTGAGCGTGGAAATTCTCCTAAAGCAATGTTTGGATTCAGCCACAAGCAGATGGATTGTCATCATGTCGTGGGAACTATATGAGCTTTTTATGAAACATTAGCTGTGTGGATGATGCTCGTTTTATAATTTACGGATGGATTTCAAGATAAACTTATCAATTGTGCCGTGTTGCAGTTCCATTTTGTCATTTATGATGACTGGTTGTTCAGGCATCTCACTGCTGCAGAGAGGAACCACGAGCCACTGGGCAAGTGCTGCCATCTTGACTAATCACGGCCAATTGCCAGATCTCCGCTGATGGTGAGTTATGAATCCTTATTGCAATGCCTTATGTTGTTTCATGCTTGCCATATCATTCCTCTTGTCCCCTAGCTGCTGATGGATAGTTTAGATTTGGATCTTTGACCATTTGCACTGTCGTGCATAGAAGGATCTTGATGAAATGCCTAATACACTGCGGTCGTGCATGAACTTTCCGATGCCAAGATAAACCAATGGGTATCGTTGGTCTCCATTTTTACCTCTTTTCTATCCTTTGAAGATATCCTGATATTGTACTATAGTTCACAGTTTTTATTTAAGAAAACAAAATGATTGTTTGTTTAAATAATAGCACATCATGTGTTGTAAAAAGATACGTTTACATTGGTTTTGGGCATGCGATTGCTTGACAGCAGTTGCTCGTCGTGAATTATGCTACTTTTCTGTCAGTAGCTATTGTAAGATTGCGCCATTGATTATTGTGGTGCTATGAGAGTCTGCAATCCTTAAAGATTTGATCACCTTGTTTGGGATGATGTTTCATCCAACAATAAGGTTTTAGAGTTACATCCAAATCTAATTGTCATTTTGCTATGATTTGACATATTTGCAATAAGTGGTGTGAGGTTTTGCTTCCAAGTGTTTAATTGGTTTCATTTCCTGTTAGCAGAATAAAAGGTTTAAATCGTAGCACTGAAGCTTCATGTCCCAAGGCAGTGATCAGTCAAGATGCCGGAAGATTTATCACAAGGAGAGTAGTATTCTGAAGGCTCACATGATCGTACACCACCTACTAATAGATGATAAATTCGGAGAGTTCATCAGCTTCTTTTACAGGAGCACGATGTAAAGAAAGGGGAAGGTGTTCCAGTATATTCCAGAAAGACCAGCGGGTTAATTTTGAAATTGTGTATTAAAGAAATGGCTTGATGTTCTATTGTCATTTTGAAATTGTTTATTGAGCAAAGAATTTGTGATTCTGTTGATTTCGGTGATAGGGATAGCATGAAAAAATAATAGCAAAGTTTTTATAAAAACAAATGAGACTAATAAAATTATTATTGCCCATAGCAACGCACGGCATGAACCTAATAGGAATTATAAACTCTTAAACGTCAACTCAAAGTTTATAAATTTGGACACGGCTATCGGGGCTAACCGGCATCTGGCTGGCCGTGACAATTTAGTGGTAGTAGTTGCTATACTAAATCAAGAATTATTTTGGATCCTTTGGCGGTATACAATATTAAGCTATACTTAGTGTTAAAAAGAATTAGTATAAAAATATTAGACGGTCAAGATTAATTGTATACTACTAAAATCTTCACCCGTAGTATGTGTAGTATACATAAGTAGTATAGGTAGTATAAGGGTATCATGGTAAAAGAACACAATGGTATCACTATAATATTTTTTTGACTCCATCATAAACTCTAGAAGATCATTACAATTGGAATCACTTTTTACAATGTAATAATTACTAAATTATCCATAATGATGGATGATTAGATCTTGCTTATACTATATACTAAGTGGTAGTATTGTGTACCGTGAAAGAGTTTTTTTTATATGTGAACCAAAGAAAAGAAAATAAAACACGGCTGGGAATTTTAAACTCCTATAAATGTCGATCTCTTCGTGTTTGGCCTGACAAGCTTGACGCTACTTGTCGGTGAGCCAGTTTTGTGGCTGAAAAAGAGATATTTTAATTTATGCAAATCAAAGATTGACAGGTCATGCAACTGGGTACATGAACGTTGTAAATGCTGATGTCACTGTATCTTTCATCTGTTGAAGTTCTTATATGAATGCAGCCATGCAGGGCTTGTCTATTCTGTATGTACATTAGCTTTGCAAAAGGTTGTGAAATATCAGTGCAGGGCAGATGGGGAAAGTGACGATCAGCTAGAGATGAGAAAAGCCATCGTTTGGTCCGGAGACATGAGGTACTAGCAGCGCTTGCGCAGCTACAGCTTCCCGCCCGATCTCGTCACCTCACGGCCGTCAGAGCGAAGAGGCGGCGACCAAGCACGTCGTGGCGCGACTCGCGTGGCTGGTCACTGGACCAAGAGGAAAAATGCAAAATACGGAAAAATGCAAAATACATGTGACCGTATAACTTATTTTAATAGTTGATTTCTCTCCATCTAACCATTGATCCACTACCCATCCCATATACTTCTTACCTACTTATGTTGCATCTCACCATTGATTCTGCTACAGCTTCCCGCCCGATCTCATCACCTCACGGCCGTCTGAGCGAAGAGGCAGCGACCAAGCACGTCGTCGCGCGACTCGCGTGGCTTTTCGCTGGACCAAGAGGAAAAATGCAAATACATGTGACCGCATGACTTATTTTAACCGTTGATTTCTCTCCATCTAATCATTGATCCACTACCCATCCCATATACTTCTTACCTAACCATGTTTCATCTCACCATTGATTCAAAAATGAATGGTTTGGATAACTTATGTGGTCATATGTGTAAGTAAAAATCCCTGTTCGGACCAATTGTTACCTAAATAATTGTAAAATTGTACATCACGAAAAAATTTATGTTCCGCCAATGAATAGTTCAACCATCGTGAACACATAAAAATATATTAAAGAAAAAATAAAAAACATAGTCTTAATGAATAGTACAATCATCATAGAAGATATAAGTACAAGGAGAAAACAAATAAATAAAATAAAAATAACATAAAAGAAGAAAATAAATAATTATTATGAACTTATATAAAATAGCTAGTTGAGGAACAATGGAAAAAAAGTACAAAATAAAAATGAAATAGTTCAGAGGAATACTTAATCTACAAAGGAATAAATAATTTAAACATCATGTTGAAGTTAGTATACACTAAGCACAAATCATCTTCAATGTATAAAAATATAAAAATGGATGACAAATTATGAAAAAATAAATTATAAATTAAGAAAAACAAAGAAAAAGTAAAAATTAAAGAATCAGAATAAAAAGGAAAGTTTGGAAGCATAGGAGAAATAAAAAAGAAATAACGGTTTTGGAGCAACTCCAAAAGCTCTCTTAAAATTGCTCCAAAACTTTATTTAGGGGGAAAATAAAAAAAAACTTATCTCCAACAGTCCGCCATCATTCCCGTAAAAATGTGTGGACGCTAAAAACACTTCCGTCGCTCCGCATATATGCGGGGACCGATCCTTCCTCAATCCCGAAATTTTCTGCAGCTCACGGCTACGGACACGCACGTCGTGCACAACATCACGGACCGCGTACCCATCTAGTTCCGCCGCCACAGAGCTTCACCTGCGTCAGGGCTGTAGGTCTCCTGCCACCAATCCGGTTGGGGAGGGCACCGAAAGAGAGAGGAGATGACAAGGAATCCATTTTGGTAGTTCTCAATGACCACGTGGTTGCCGAGCAAGGAACACAGTGCCACGGTGGCCTCCTGATGACTAGATGCACCGTTGTAGACCCGAGGGACTCCATGACCTCCAGTAAAAAACGCGGTGAGCGGGACTTGGCAGCGACCTGCGCCCCTGCGCATGCAGCTGAAGCGGCCAGGATCATAGAGGGACCGAGGGCTGTGGGGCCATCGCCACCTGCCAGCCTACGGCCGGATCGCCCTGGTGGCCTCCACGGCGTGGTAGTGCGACATAGACGGGAAGAGGTGGTGCACGACGTGCGTGTCCGTGATGTCGTGGAACGCGCTGCCAAGGACGTCACCATGGCAGAGCAGCACGACCAGTATCGGTTCTTCTTTAGCTAGAGGAAGAAGAAGAAAGAATGAGACGGGAAGAGACAGGGAGGCGCCAGGTTGGGCCTATTATGATGATGTGGCCTGTTTTGAAATATTATGGGTTAACTATTAGCGATCTGCTGTGGGTTGATATATTTTGGGGGGGGAAACTTTTTGAAAGAGCCTCCAATAGATAGTTTTGGGAAAGAACTTCTTGGAAAACTCTCGGAGTTGCTCTTATGTATGGTAGAGAATGAGAAAGGAGAAAGAAAAAAACAGAGGAAAAGGAAAGAAAATTACCGTGGGCGTCTAGCATCTTGTACGTGCATGAACCTATGCTGAGCCTACAGCTCCCACGCACGTGAGTCTGCATGCACCACCTGAAGAAGGAAAGCATCAGCTCAAAATCAAATACCACAACAAGCAGTCTAATTGGACCGAAATCATAGTGAGCCGAACTGAAGAGGAATCGAGCGCGAGAGAATCGCTTCAGGCGACAAACAGCTATACGTGGCGTACAGCCGTGGCGGACGAAGATTGCCCATGGGCATTATGTGGGCTAAACCATGGAAGTCCAGCTTGGATAATTTTATGGATCAATGGGCTAAATGTGGTCCCTTGTCCCTACCCAGAGAAATATATCGTTCCAATAAAAAAGAAGAAGAAAACTTAAGGCGTGCATTGTATAGCTGTATTTTAAAACCGATCAAAATTAAAATACACTCTTAAACGCGAAACTCGTTAAAAACGCGCATAATTTGTTAGCGAGCGTGCACACTAGCATCAAGAAACTATTTTGCTGAATGTAACACGATTCTTAAAGCAGCAGCCGCGATTGCTACGCTGTGATTTGGTACCGTTCACTCGACGTGCCATTCTTTACAATTTATTTAGATCCGACACCAAACTCATCACAGCCGGAAATTATAATGTCTTATAATTCAACTCAAGTTTTATAAATTTGAACGCGGCTATTGGTGCTAGCCGGGATCTGGCGCTGACCGTGACATTTTATATATAGCTATGCAAAATTAAGCATTATTTTGACGTGTGGACCAAAGAAAAGAAAACACGTCTGGGAATTCTAAACTCTTAGATGTCGATCTCTTGTCGTCGGCCTGATAAGCTTAAACGCGAGTACTTGCAGGTGACTTAGTTTTGTGGCTGAAAAAGAGAGAGATTAATTTATATCACTACTGGAAAATTGAGCATTCGTCCCAAGGCTCAGTACTAGTTGCATTTTGACCCGGTACTAATGTGAGCATTAATACCGAACCTAACGGCTAGTCCTCGATGAGACCCCCGTAAACCCCTTTAGTACCAGGTGGAGTCTTCACCTGGTACTAAAAATTGTACATTAGTATTGGTTAAAGACTCCAACCGGTACTAATGTGACTAAGGGCCTTTAGTACCGGGTGGAGGCTTCACCCAGTACTAATTGGCACCAATTAGTACTGGGTGAAGCCTCCACCCGGTACTAATTGGTGGGTGGGGATCCGAAATTTGGACTTCACTGGATTGAAATCCACCACACGCGTCCGCTCCTCACCGTCTTATCCGCTCGTGACTCTCCATCTCTCTCCCTTCTTCCCCCATGGCGGCCAGCAGTGCCCGGTCACTTCTCTTCCTCCCATTCCAGGCGCGTCCCTCCCCTCCCTTCACGGTTGCCCCTCCCCTCTCTCCTCTGCGCGCCCCTCACTGCGATGCCAGTGAGGAGCAACGACGGGGTGAGGTGAGGTGACAGCACGGCGGTGGGGGAGCGTAGAGGCAGAATGGTGGGTGACAGCGCGGGTAGCTACAGCGGGCGACGGCGCATGGAGCAGCAGCGGGCGATGGCGCGTGGAGCAGCAGGATCCGCAACGTGGCGCGGGTCTGCAGGCCGGTGCGGTGGGAGAGCATGGAGACGCAGTGGGGGCAGCGGGATCTAAGAAGTGGCGGCGAGGCAGGACAAGGTGTGTGGCCTCACCTCTCTTTGTGTCTCTAGGCGAGGACGGCCGGCGACGCGAGGGGGCTAGCGGAGCGCGTCGTGAGGGCGGGCGGCCGGGCAAAGGGGCCGGCAGGGGGTCGCGGGGGAGGCGAGGTGGTGGGGACAAGGGCCGGGACCAGGCTTGGCCGATGAGGAGGAAGGGCGGCCAGCGATGACGAGGGGGCTGGCAGGGGGTCGCGGTGGAGGCGAGGCGGCGGGGACGAGGGTCGGGACCAGGCTCGGCCGACGAGGAGGAAGGGCGGCCGGCCGGGCGAGGGGGCCAGCAGGGGGTCGGGAGGCGAGGCGGCGGGGACGAGGTCCGGGACCAAGCTTGGCCGACGAGGAGGAAGGGCTGCCGGCGGTGACGAGAAGGAAGGGCGGCCGGCGGTGATGTGGGGGTGGCCAGGTGCGGTCCCCAAATTAGTACCGTTGTTTATATACCACATTTAGTACCGGTTATTTGACCCGGTACTAAGGTCCCCCTTAGTACCGAAATAGCAATATCGGTTGCACAACCGGTACTAAAAGGGAGTTTGGACCCGGTATTGAAGGTGCGTCCCCAGCAGTGTATTATGCAAATCAAAGATTGACAGTGCAACTGGAAAGATCTAAGTTGTACGTGCTGATGTCACTGTGTATCTATGGTACGATAATTTGAGCTGAATTTGACCGCAAGATCAGATTAAATGATACTATACGCTGAAGAAGGTGCCCATCATATTGAGTCACATTGTTCTTGGATTGGCTGATATATTTTAGATAAACAGAGGAAAAAACTAGCTTCTGATTGAAGTATTTGATAAAAAAAAAAACATTACGGCAGGGAGTGAACATATTGTTGATCGTAGCTAATGCGAAAGGTTCCATTTGGATAAAACCCTAGATATATACTACCTCTATCCTGATTACTTGACTTTCCGGACAGCAAACGTCATATAATACCGAACCGAGTGAGTATTAGTTAACAAAATTGCCAATACACACCTATGTCCTATGCTAATATACTCCATTTAGTGCACCAACGGCCGGCATCACCACTGAACGGCTGATTTTCCTGTACCATGAAAATTGAAAAGCACCTGCGCCCATCAAAACATGTCATTTAAATATATCAATCACGTTTTTCTCCACGTAAAACCGATCGATTCATACATCCGCGCCGCGTCGCTGACCTCAGCTAGCTTCTCTCCTCCCGCGGCAGTGGCTATATAAACCCAACCCGGGCAGGAGCAGGAAGCATCTTATCCTTGCATTGAAAAGCCCAAGCATTTACAGAGTTCGAGTAATCAGTGCCGCACAGAGCTCCCGACCAAAGTGACTTGCTCCTCGCGTACGACCGGAGCCGCTAGTGACATGGCTTTCGCGCTCAACGTTGCGTCGACCTCCCAGCCGTCTTCTTCCCCGACGGTGCACTCGTCGCTGCTCCCAAGGCGGGCGGCGGCGATGGTGGCGATGCCGGGGCGGAGGATGGCCGTGGCGGCCATCAGGGCGGTAGCCTCGGTGGCTCCGGCGGCCCCGGCGGCGCCGGCTAAGCACGCCAGCAAGCGATGCCTGCCGGTGTCGCAGACCATGTCGAGGCTCATGGCCAAGGGCAAGGTGCGTGTGCTTAACTATACTTGCGCGTACGCCTCTTGTACGGAGGCTCGGTTCGTATGTACGGGTTCTGACTGCAGCTTCGATGTGCGTGCGCGACTGTGCAGACGGCGTTCATCCCGTACATCACCGCCGGCGACCCCGACCTGGAGACGACGGCGGCGGCGCTGCGGCTCCTGGACGCCTGCGGCGCCGACGTCATCGAGCTCGGCGTGCCCTGCTCCGACCCCTACGCCGACGGGCCCGTCATCGAGGCCTCGACGGCGCGGGCGCTGGCCGGCGGCGTGACCCTGGACGGCGTGCTGGCGATGCTCAGGGAGGTGACGCCCGAGCTGTCCTGCCCGGTGGTGCTCTTCTCCTACTTCAAACCCGTCATGGAGCGAGGGCTGGCTGACTTCGCCGCCGCCGTCAAAGAAGCCGGCGCACTCGGGCTTCTAGTGCCCGATCTCCCTCACGTGGCCACGAGCGCTCTCAGGAGCGAAGCCATCAAGAACAACCTCGAGCTGGTAGGTGTATAGGTCCATTCATTTTCTTTCTGAACACTGCTGAATGCTATGAGAAAGCTATGTTTGACATGAACAATGGCTGCATCGTCATGCAGGTGCTGCTTACAACTCCAGCTACACCGGAAGACAGGATGAGGGAGATCACTGAAGCTTCAGATGGATTTGTTTACCTGGTACGTGACAGGATTAAACCCTAACTTTTTTGTTACGAGTATTTAGGCTTCCTTCTCACAAATAATCGTGTCACGCAGGTGAGCGTCAATGGAGTTACAGGTGCCCGCGCGAACGTGAACACACGTGTCGAATGTCTAATTCAGGAGGTTAAACAGGTCACTGACAAACCTGTGGCTGTTGGGTTTGGCATATCGACACCCGAGCATGTAAAGCAGGTAAAGGAAAAAGGTTTTCATTTCTTACTGAACGACGCCTAGACTCTCGATCTTTTGCTGCAAAAACTGACTCGTGTTTTTTCCAATTCATCCTTGTGCATGGACACAGATTGCAGAGTGGGGTGCAGATGGTGTGATCATTGGCAGTGCGATGGTGAGGCAGCTTGGTGAAGCGACTTCTCCCAAAGAAGGGTTGAAGAGGCTGGAGAAATATGCCAGGAGCATGAAGAATGCACTACCATCATATGCACATTAGACGTGATGTAGAACTTGATGATCATATAGACTGAAGGGAAGCACTGAAGCTGCCTTTTGTTTTAGTTTGGCAGAGAGATGTGTGCTGCTACTTCTAGTCAGAATGAATCCTCGTTTGTACGATACCGTTAGATCATTATAATGGAAAATGCTAGCTAACATGTAGTTAGCACAAGGCATCGTGCTCCTCTTTTAACAAAATAGCACGAATTTTAACGCAGTTCACCGACTAATTAACCATTTTTAGCATGTTTAAGCACCTTTCGAAGGACCCGAAAAAACCACATATATTAGAGACCGTTCAAGCAGGCAATGATCTGATGCAGCTAGATTGCTTGAACTGTAGCAACCACACGTCAATACGAAAATATGCATGATTCATTGTTTCCCAAAGAGAGAAAAGATCCGCAGGATTACACATCCTGCTAGGAGTTGTGGTCAAGCTTCATTGTTTGTCAGCTACTTCATCAGTTTTTTAAATATATAACATTTAGAACAAGTCAATTAGTTTATTTTAAGCTAATTCGCTTTATTTAAAATGTCATATATTTTAAAAGGATGGAGTATAATTCATATGGTCTAATTACAAATAACAATGATTAAGGAGGCTTTACGCTACTCCCGGTTTCTTCTTATTGAGTTTCAAGCACCGACCACATGCAATAACAAAATAAAAGGGATCCAAGTTGATGAGAAAAGACAATCACTTCGCTTCGCTTCAATATATTCCTCCCTAACTTTTTTATTGTATTGTGTCCACGGGATTCAAACTTGAAACATCTAACACTGACACCATATTGAGCTGTACGAATTAACTACCCATCTCCAAAAAAAAAATCTAAATTGCAAGGAAAAGATGTAGAAAATCTGAATTGCAAGGAAAAGATGGATAATTCACTGGCTCATACTTCGAGAATCTTATGATATCTCCGTCTTTTTCCACAGACACAGGTCGTCTTTGTCTATTAAGCTCGACCTCTCCTTCGTGCTCTTCATCGAGTGGAACACAAGAACCACCAGGCCCCCTTCATGTCTGAAAGACATGTCACATGGATGCGTGTGTAGTATCTGCGCGCCGTTGCCTTCAAAGATGCCACGGATCGCAAACAATCCATGCAAAAAAGAAATCATGGAGAAAGTTTACGGAACCGCAGCCTTGCAGGTGGCAGCACTGCTTCGGGCAAAGAAACTGATGTGAACATCACAGCATGCACAAGTTTCACGCGCATGCAAAGCTGCGACAACGTCGTACTGTTCGGAGAGCGATGGCACACCCCGGTCGGGCATACGTGATAGATCCTGCTGGCCCTTTGGTGCCCCGGAGCGGCAGGCATGCACCAGGTAGCGCGCGTCCGCCCATTCTTGCCATTCGCCCATTCCGGTGGCGACTGCGAGAGCCTAACCTCCTCCTCCTGATCTTGGAACAAGTGCGTGGTCTGGTCTGTTGGCAACTTTGGAAGCGAAGGAACGGTCTGGTCTTTGGGGATGATGGGAGGTCGATGCTACCACAAAAGCTTCAGACTTGCAGGGAAGAAGTGCGGAATTGGAGCTGCAGCTAGGCTACCGCGACCTGCGGTGGGCACATCACTGGCCACACGCCCGTGCCTCCCCGCCGAACTTGCCCCTAGCCGCCTCACCGCTCTCCTCGTGGAGCTCCACCGCACGGACGGATCTTGTTGATGCCGATGACCTTTGCCCTCGCCGAGCATGGATCTTCGTTGCCGCTCGTGGATCTCACCGCCCATTGACCGACCATGCGGTTGGGCTCCGTCGACCACCGCACGTAAGGGTTCCTGGCTTCCTGCTGCCAAGCCGGAGATCCGTCTCCTCCCTGGTTACCAAACAAGCCCGTGCATCAATCTCGCCACGGAGGTCCTAGGAAGCTCCGGTTGGCATGTCGCTCGTCAGTCGCATGCAAGCACCACGGCGTGCGGCAGCAGCAGCCCTTACATGTGTAGAACTAGATTTCGGTGATAATACTAGGAATTCTAAGGTTGTTTTTGGAACGGAACACAAGAAAGGGGGAAAATAGGAATAGAAGTGAGAGCGGTGGTAAAATAGGAGAACGGAAAAGGTTGGAATTTCAAAGGGGTTGGTATTTGGAACAGAGAAATAGAAAAGGGATAAAAATCTGAAAGTGGGTAATTACCTAATTTCCTTTTTTTAGATAACAGACCATTGCTGGCCCAGCTTTGTTTGACAGCAAAAGGTTCAACTGGGGTTGCAAGTTTTACAATGTTCTGGATACAGACCAAGGATCAGACTGCTATCACTGATAACACTGAACCGGAACCACACTTTAACTCCCTCTAAGAAAATCTTAGAGGTAACCAAATAACATCACTATTAGAAACAGAAAAAAAGATAAGGTTCAAATCTACTCTCATCCTTTCATTCAGATTGCAATGATGACAGTCGAAGCTTTAATCTTTGTATCTCCATGTCCAATCGGAGTCGCTCCTCCTCCTTGCTCAATGGTCCCGTTTGTATCCGTTTATAAGCAGCTTATCGGTGGAAATAAGCGAGAATCTCGCTAAACGCTTTGCTTATTTCCACCGATTCTCGCTTATGTGGTAAGCCGCTTCAACGATTTGAACTACGAGAAGCGAGAAGCGAGAAAATCTTCGCTTAGATTATAATCTAAGCTTGGCTAGAAAAAGCGTATACAAACAGGGCCAATATCGTCCATCTCTACATGAAAGATAATACATGATATAGACCTACATGAGGCGAGATTACCACTATATTGTTGAACACAAAATCATTTCTTATGAGCCTAGGCTCCATGCTATACAACTGAAAAGGAAAATGAGAAAAGATCGAGTTTTCTTATCTACACCCTCTAGCACCCTCTCCTGAAAATGTTTAACATTCAGCAGTATGTATTGCCACTCAAAAACATCCCTACAGAAACACCAGACAAATTTTGCTATGGCGCACTCAAAGATGATACGATCTGTACTTTCTAAGCTTCCACACATCTTACATTCAACCTCACCGGGTCAATTACGTTTAGCTAGCTGTTCTGCAGATTGAATTTTATCATTGCATACTTACCACATAAAGATTTTAATTTCCTTAGAACCAACGTGAATTGTTTAGGCTCACTTGATCGTATACACACGAAAGTTAAATAGTCGCATGCAATTTTTATTTACCCAAGTATTTTGGCATGCCAAATTTTGGCAGCAACCCAAGCAGCCCATTCATCTTACCCCCTTCGATCCTTTTGATGTTGCTTGCTCTCTTTTTCCCCTGACCCCTCGAGCTAAGCTCGAAGTCAAGGTCACTAGCTGTCTGGCTACGTCATCTCGCCCAACGCCCACAAGTCACACCCGCCAGCGCGGTACACGTCACGCATGACCTCTGCAAATCGCAACCAAGGATTCACTAACGCCGCCGCCGCCGCTGCCGCGTCGCCAGCTGCTCCGTTGCCCCAGCGGGACTAGCGCACGGAGGGGGTCCTCGGCCAGGGCAACCGTCGCGGTGCCCATGGCCGACCATGGCAAGCGCAGCGTCGCGGAGACATTCTCCAGACTCAGGGTGCAGGGCAAGGTGCGCGCGTTCGAGCCTTTTGTCCTCGCCCTTCACTTCGTCGCAACCTCTGGGGGCCGATTCGCCCAACCTCTGCGTCTCTTGCTGTTTCTGATTTAAGTTGCAGCAGGGTTGAATTGGTGGCGCAGTGGTGGCCGAGGCCAGTGCGGCGTTCACCACAAAACTAACAACATTTCCCCATAGTTTCCTTGCAAGTGGCCAACTGCTTGTAGCAGAACTACTATGCTTTTTTAGGGAATTATGATTTTGGCAATTTGATAGAACTGTTCGGAGATATGCTAATTCGTGTATCTGTTCAGATCTAGTGATTCTATATTGTAGGCGCACTCTGTACCTGTCTTAATCTACAGTGAAAACTCTGGTCTTGCATTGCCCAAGATTGGCTGGGTGTGCATCAGTGAACTACTTGTATAATGATTGTATCTGCAAAACCAGTGTCTTAGAGTGACGTTTAGCGTTTTTGGAGTATAAATTTAGTTTAAGAGGCCTGTGTAACCCTGGAAATTTTCACTTTTTCAGACTGCATTCATCCCATTCATAACTGCGGGTGATCCTGACTTGGCAACCACATCGAAAGCATTGAAGATCCTCGATTCCTGCGGTTCGGATGTGATTGAGGTTGGTGTACCATACTCGGATCCACTGGCTGATGGGCCGGTTATTCAGGTAGGCGTGTGATGGTCCTTTTCTTTTCCACCAGCTGCAATATATTTGGTTTCATATAGTTTTTTCCAGCTTTATTAACTTCACATCATTTCCAGGCATCTGCAACACGGGCACTTAAGAAAGGCACTACACTCGATTCTGTCTTAGGGATGCTGAAAGAGGTTATACCTGAGCTATCTTGCCCTATAGTTCTCTTCACATACTACAACCCAATTCTGAAGCGTGGGGTGCGAAACTTCATGCCTACTATCAGACAAGTTGGTGTAAATGGTAAATTTGCTTACATAGCGAGTCATGCAGACTATTGTTGTTTTATACATTGTTACTATAAGATGTTTCTTATTCTTGCATCTTCTGTATATCGTAAACATGATTTACACTTGATTCAGACATTTTGTTGGTTCTGTCAGTCAGATTCAGATCTTTTTGATTTACACTATATGTTGTAGGACTTGTAGTACCTGATCTTCCTTTGGAGGAGGCACTGTTGCTGAGGAGTGAGGCCATTATGCACAACATAGAGCTGGTTCATCCTCACTCTCATCTTTTCATGTACTGCTCACACAAAATTTGTTGTATTTTGCATAGTTGTGTTGTTATCTGGTTCCTAACTAAATTCTCGCTCGAGACAAAATCTACCCATCTTCAGCTTGGGCTAGGTCCAGTCTAGGCCTCCAAAAATACACAGTTGCAAAATATATTCTAGGCCTTTGGATCAGCCTGGCCCTAGAAGCAAGATCTAGTCTACTGGGATCACACATGTCAGGCGGGTTTGTCCAGTCCACTTTCAGAAATCCAGAGTAGGCTAGGCTAAGGCCATTTTAATGCATATTTGGATAACTCAGGCTGTTGTGACAGCAGAAAATCTTTGCACAGTAGTCTTGATGGTAGACGATTCAACAGAAGAGATAGCTTAAGTACCAGCCATTTATCATTTATATTTTGCTTGGTTGCCCACAGGTGCTGCTTACAACACCAACCACGCCAACAGAGAGGATGATAGAAATTGCAAAAGCTTCAGAAGGATTTCTTTATCTTGTGAGTGCCTAGAAGATCCCATCTATCTTCCTAGTTAAAAGTCCTGGTCATCTTTATATATTCTGGATATGTTTTATATCTACCATAGGTAAAAGTTTACATCCTGAAGTAGGACATAGAACATGGGAATAACTATGAACTAGTATATCACGTTCATACATTGATGATGAAATTCATTTCACCAGACATTTGTACAGAAAAAATATAAAGGAAAGTAGAATTTTTTAGGTTGGGTAGGAATTATGGCAACTAGAACATACGCCTGGTGATTCTATTTCACCATCATATTCGACATCTGCACTTGAATTTGATTTAGTGACTAGTGGCATTACTAACCTGTATGTTATTGCAGGTGAGTGCTGTTGGAGTTACAGGTGCACGCTCAAACGTAAACTTACGTGTGGAACATCTTCTTAGGGAGATCAAGAAGGTTAGGAAACTATAATCAGTAGACTAGGAATTAGTTTAGTACAGTAACATCTCTGTGGAAATTTGTGTTCATCTTCCTGACTTTACAGGTTACAGACAAACCTGTAGCTGTTGGTTTTGGTGTATCAACTCCAGAGCATGTGAAACAGGTGAATCGGACTTCTTTCTCCGAGCTTTCTTACTAAGCACGAGGCCTCTATTACCTGTGTTACAGCGTTTTGATATCTTTATTAAACAGATCGCAGGTTGGGGAGCAGATGGTGTGATTATTGGCAGTGCAATTGTTAGGCAGTTATGTGAAGCTGCTACTCCTGAAGAAGGGCTGAAAAGGCTAGAGGAGTACACCAGGAATATAAAGTCTGCTATGCCATTGAGGTGATCACGCCCATCATGAGGAAGCTTATTAGAACAAAACAGAATGACAGTTTCAGTGGTAGTCTGGTCAAGGATCAGCCTCCTAGTTCAGCTAGTGTTGTTTGGTGCTTCTGCTGTGCTGAGAGCTCTATCCCTGCCTAGAATGCAAAAACGAATAAAGGCGGTAGTTTGTTAATTGTCTGAAGTGTAAGATTGTGATATTTTATCATGGTTTTGACATTTTTTGAGGGAAATGATTGTAAAATTTCATATGCTGATCCTTTTTGCCTGAAAGATGGAATATTGGAATGAGGCTGCCCTGACTCCTGACTCCTGAGAGGATAGGAATAAGAGAGGATAAGGTCATGCTGATTTTTATGGTATGGCTGGCTTGTGATTTGAGCCCAACAGTTGGTGTCCATGGATGAGGGAGCATAATTGGATGCGCTGAAAACGACATTACCTTCAGATTATGTCTCTTGCTCTCTTCTGGAAGAATTAAGGTCCACCAGGCTGGGGCAGAGAATGATCCCGATGGTCCCAGATGTCGGGTTTTCGGATAACGGAGGGTCATTTCCGGCCTCTATTTATGTTGGTACCTTTTCAATCTCTATTTATGGTCAATTCAATCCCAGATGTTTCTTCCAAAGAGGGGGGGGGGGGGGGGGGGGGGGGGGGGGGGGGGGGGAGGGAATCCAATTCAGTCCCGTATGAACCAACTCTGCATGTATTGTAGCTTGCCGTGCTGGCATGAAAGAGATGAAGCAAGCAGTGTTGATCTTGAACTGTCCATGTACAGGTAGCTGCGTATGACTTGTGCTAAAACTGGATGGGCTCTCCTGGCCAGTGCACGGGCCCATGGGAAGTCAATTGCGTGCGCCAAGACGACGCATCCGGGAAGCGACGCGCTGCCATCTTCTCGCGTTACAAGTGGATCCCAAAACTTCGCCTAGAAAGGGAGAAAAACGATGATGAACAGCTAGGATCATCATGTGCGTTTGACTCTGGCGGCTTTCTTGGATCTTTTTTTTATATAAAAATCATACAAAGAGAAATTGAGTACCATTTCCTTGGATTGGTACCAAAACATACGGCTTCAAAAGTGGCACATGTTTGGGGAAGCACTCGAGAAGCATTTACACGCAAGAACATGGAAATATTGAGCACCTTTTTCCAAAGAAAAAAAACCTGAAGGATCTAGTTGAGACTCAAAAGGAATTAGGGGTAGCACAAACTCAATTTGAGTGTGATTGTATCCCGACCATTTTTGCAATTAACAAAACATCTCTTGATCGGGAAAAAAAACATATATATACGGATTAAATGGTAAAATGCATAAATATGCATTTAATTTTCTGTGCTGATCTGATGTCGAAACTCTAGCCAGTAAGGAAGAACGGAGGACCCGGCCGGCAGCGTGCAAATGGGGGATATAAAAATAAGCGAGTCTTTTATCCGTGGAAAGAATTCAATGGCCTCGGCTTTTTGGATGAGACTGGGATCTCGATCAGGCAATAACAAGGATATCCCTCCATTCGGAAACGGGAAAGGGGCCATCGGAGAATCTGCGCATGCACTTTGGTCATGTCAGTAGTGCTGCGATAAAAGGGGATAAGCTTGGATCACGTTGTAATCGGGCGTGTCCACGTCACCTCATGATTGACCGTGATTCGACACCATGTCACCGTCGCGATACATGTCGAGCTGGAATTTAGGATCAGTTTATTACTCCATTTAATTTTGTTGATGATCGTGTAAAAGTTGTATAGACTACGTGTTGGGTAAATGAGAAAAGAGGACGACGGTAAGATTTTCAAGCATGACCCTTCAAGATGGATAAGAGTTGTTCTGCAATTATTTTGGATTCAATGTTGAGCTAAATTCCTAAAAAAGACACGAATTCTGGTTTTAGAAATTACCATAAAGAAACTATTAAAAAGAGGAAGGAACAGGCTAATTCGTTGTAAGTTCAGAAAAATGATTCAATTTATAGATTTTCTTTGCCACGTGAAAGTACACCGCCATACGCCAAGTAGATTTATGCTTAAGCTTTATAGAATAAATTATGAATTTCCATTTTCACATGAAGATAAACATAAAATAATTGTAAATATACATAGTCCTAAACGCCATATGCGTCAAAGGAAGGGAAAAAAAAAGCATGTCTCAAGAAAAGCTGAAACAAAATCCACGTTCTGCAAGTAATACTGGCGTGCGCGTAGGTGTGAAGCCGTCCGTGTGCTGACTCAGTTACAGCCACCGTCCAACCCATCCTCTCTCTTCTTCCCCCCTCTTCCCCTCCATTTCTCGTTTCTCTCCTCTCCCACCAAACCCAACCAGACAAATTCTCCAAAATTTCCAGATCAAACCCTCGAATCCTCCGAACCCTCGAGAGTCTGCCCGGATTTCCCCTCCGACGCGCCGCGATCCGGCTTGATCCGCATGGAGCGCGTCTTCTCCGTGGAGGAGATCCCCAACCCCTACTGGGCCCCGACGCAGCCTCAAGCGGCGGCAGCCGGCGCTGTCGCTGCGCCAGGTGGCGGTGGCGGAGGAGGAGGAGGAGGAGGAGCAGGGGGAGCGGGGGACGAGGTGGGCGCGATGAACCGGTGCTCGTCCGAGTGGTACTTCCAGAAGTTCCTGGAGGAGGCCGTGCTCGATAGCCCGGGGCCCGTCCCGGGCGTGGGGAGGGGCGGCGGTGGAGTTGGAGTTGAGGCGGCGGAGAGCAAGCCTCTGGGGGTCGGGGCGGCCTCGAACGCGGTTGTTGACCCGGTGGAGTATAACGCGATGCTGAAGCAGAAGCTGGAGAAGGACCTCGCTGCTGTCGCCATGTGGAGGGTATGAACACTTGCCTTTAGCTGCAGCTCACCTGCAATGCTGTTTGATTCCAATGGTTAGGGCGCAGAGTAGTTTGTTTGCGTTTTTATGTGATCAGTCTAGGGTATGCATAGTACTGCGATGCGTGGCTTAGTTTTCTCGGTGATTTGTAAAGGATACGAAACAGCTTATGCATATATTTACATATTTCTAGGACTTTCTGTTGCAATGAGATGGTGGTTTAACCATGCAAGTATTGTAATTGATCATGTGTTTTTTAGGACTGGGGAAATGTCGAATTCATGGAGAATCCATGCTCTTGTGGCATTAGGTTGTTCGCGCAGATCCTATATTTTGTTGAAAGTTGATGGTTCCTGCCATTTCATGTGCGGATGGGTGTTAAATGCGACTATGCTGTCGTGTTGCGGTTTATAGGTGGTTGTGCATTGGTTGAGTACGTGAGCAGTATCAGCTTGATTTGTCTCCTATACGTTCTTGTCGTTTCCTTGGTAAGTGAATTAGCTTATTTCATATAATTTTTTTGGAATTATATGAGCCTGGCTTATCAGATATTATAGCTACCGCCTACCGGATATGTTGATCAGAACTTTGTGAGTTGAACTATCTTTGCCCAACATTTGTAAAGTTATTACTGTTTCTGTGCTTAGCACTAGGCGCTACAGGACAAATGTATGACTTTCCACCATGCATTTCTCAAAGTGCTCTTTCTGTATTACATTTACATCATGGTTTTTAAGGTGTCGCCTAGGTGACAAGGCACTCACGGATCCTGGGTGTCTCCGTCACCTTGCCTAGATGAGAGAAAGAGAGAGAGCTGGTCTGCAAGGCCAAGCAGCCACTGCATGTCCCATCCTTTGCCAAATCTGGTGCTGGTGGCTGGTACAGCACTCTCTACGGTCAGCTGCAGTTACGGCAGCTAGCCAAGAGTCCAGTAGGGGCGCTCGATCTGAGGGGCAGGGGAGCGAGAGGAGTTGCGGGAGCCTATCAGCACAACAGAAAGAGAGTTGGGGAATGCAAGCGAGTGACGGGATGCTGCGAGAGAGAAGTGGAGGGAGCGGTGGTGCATATGAGTCTGGGAGTGAGAGCGGCTGCGGTCGTTTCGCACACCGATCTGAGTCTAGGAGGGTTTCTAGGTGAGGGAAAGGGTCACATGGACTGGCTGGTGGGCTGGGCCAAGCTTTTTCATTCTCCTTCCCCTTTTTCCCCATTTTGTTTTTGTTTATGTTTTCCCCTTTCTTTTCCATCTCCGTGCTACTCTTTTACTATTCCTAAGGCTTGGTAACGCGTCACATTGGCTCGCCTTATAATTACCTAAGCGTTTGGAAGGAGGTGGATCACCACCCGTAGCCCTACTGCCTTAAGAACCACGATGTGCATTTATTTGCAATATTCTCATACCATTTTTATCCCCAGGCATCTGGTGCGACGCCTCCAGAACGTCCTGCGGCTGGCTCATCCTTGCCAAACGTTGATGTTTCTCATGCAGGCCCTGTTAATCCCATTGGAGGTACTCATCCTCTTGCAACATCCTCTTTCTTCAAACTAATTATGTAACTTGGCTCTATTAGTTTAGGTCTCTGTGCTCCACACGCATAATAGTTTTTAGACCTCCAGTTTCTCTTTATCCTTGTAAGCGCCAATTTTTATTTACTTTTTTTAAGTAAAAGGGTTAATATTCTTTCTCTTAAGATGCTTTTATTAGTTTTAATAGTGTTAGGTTGCTTGCTGGCATACATCTCGTGGTGCGCTAGTCAGCATTGGTGAACTTTATTCAATTTTGACTCGCTGTTATACAATCGGTAAAACCTGTATGGCTGTATCCTTAGGGCGTGATCATCCAGTGCTATTTGAGGGTGGGCAGTTTGCTTCAGAATTGGACGAGTAGCCGAAATCATGGTTTTCATGGAGATCGTGCTATTTTATTTGGCAAAGCATGCACAAACCGTAAATGCTAGGTTTTTTTTTTACTTATTATATGACATCTGGCTGAATGGCTGTACTATGATCGGGATTTGGATCATGGACATGTATCAGGTAATGTGATTCCAGTTCAAAACAAGCTAGCTGGTGCTCCAGGTGGGCCATCAGGTCCACAGGTGGTACAAAATGCCGATATGCTTGTTAAGCAAGCCACTAGCTCTTCATCACGAGAGCAATCAGATGATGATGACATGGAAGGAGAAGCTGAGACTACTGGAAATGCAAACCCTGTTCAACAAAGACTGCAGAGAAGGTGAGCTTTTCTGCTCGTTTGTGAAATGTATGTGCATCATTAGTTTACTTTGTGGCAGACATTATATGCTTGTATGCTGCAGCAATTATAATTTGTATATCACCTTTATTACATGCTCTTGCATTATTCGGTGAACCAATTCTCAAGTAGAGTAGTCTTTCTTATTTTTTATGTTGGCAATAATTTTGGCCTACCTGTCAAATTGTGTTGGCTTAGTGCCACAGCCATACATGTTTAAAGGTATGGTGAACTATGCGATGGAGTTGACATCCATGTCTCTGTCAATGATGTCAGAAGATTCATTTTTAACTTATAGATATGCTGGATTGCATCTTGTGACTTACTAGTTTGGTGTTTATTCTGTTGAGGTCTTTTCTTTTAACTTATAGATATGCTGGATTGCATCTTGTGACTTACTAGTTTGGTGTTTATTCTGTTGAGGTCTTTTCTCTCTGAGGATATCATGCATTGATTCTTGACTATTTTCAGGAAGCAATCCAACCGAGAATCAGCCAGGCGACTTACTAGTTTGGTGTTTATTCTGTTGAGGTCTTTTTTCTCTGAGGATATCATGCATTGATTCTTGACTATTTTCAGGAAGCAATCCAACCGAGAATCAGCCAGGCGTTCGAGAAGCAGAAAGGCAGCTCACTTGAATGAACTTGAGGCACAGGTCTGATTGTTTATGCTATGTTTTTACTTGTTGAGAAAGTCTAAAAATTCTTGGGCTTTTTTCTATTGAGTTCAGTTGTGGATTCCCTGTTACAGGTAGCACAGTTAAGAGTTGAAAACTCATCGCTGTTAAGGCGCCTTGCGGATGTTAATCAGAAGTTCAATGAGGCTGCTGTTGACAATAGGGTGCTAAAGGCAGACGTTGAAACCTTAAGAGCAAAGGTACGCTCTTTTGTTTATGCTGTTTGAACCCTGCATCTGTTGAATTGGACTGTTTCAATTGCTAGCACTCACTAGATGAATCATGCGCCCTAAATTTGAGAGAATCCATTCTTGTCGTTCTTTTCAGACCTTTTAAACATAATTGGATGTTCAGGTTATTCTGATTGAATGTGGGAATGTGACATGTTTGCAGGTGAAGATGGCAGAGGACTCAGTGAAGCGGGTGACAGGCATGAACGCGTTATTCCCTCCCGTGTCTGATATGTCATCTCTCAGCATGCCATTCAACGGCTCCCCATCTGACTCCACCTCCGACGCTGCTGTCCCCGTCCAAGATGACCCGAGCAGTTATTTTGCCAGCCCAAGTGAAATGGGGGGGAACGGTGGTTATATGCCAGAGATAGCTTCGTCGGCTCAAGAGGACGACGATTTGGTTAATGCGGCCCTGGCTGCTGGCAAGATGGGCAGAACAGCCTCGCTGCAGCGGGTGGAGAGCCTGGAGCACCTCCAGAAGAGGATGTGCGGAGGGCCAGCTTCATCCGGGTCAACCTCCTAGACGTATGATCTGTTGGAAGGCCCAGAGGGGAAGAATGATAAATTGACAATTCTACATACATTTTAGTGGACATTGCTAATCTTGCGATGCGGATTTGTTCGTTGTGGACATATATGGTCAACCGGTCATTGACTTATCGTGCGTTCTTTAGAGTATCTTCAGTACTCGTGCTGCTGCTGTTACAGGTTAGCACCATGCTCGGTCTCACAAGTTCAGTGTTGGTCAAAAGCTTATGCTGATGCTTTTCTCGCGTGACTTGAAGACCAACGATCCAAGAGAAATAACGCACGTAGCTAGCGCCCACCGCCAAAGGTTCAAATTTAGCACAGTGCTGGTGCCCGCACCGCAAAATCCTAACGAAAAAGATTAGCATACAGATCAGGAAAGCAACTGTATAGATAACACTACGAATTTCCAAATCCCACATATCAACACTGTCAACTCATTAAGACTATCATAGTACATGCTCTTACAATTTGGTATATGATTTGTTAAGAACTAGATTCTTGTAAAATTTGCGGTGTATGTAAACAATAATCAATGAATTGAGGTCGTATCTTGTAAGAACAGCCTAGCTACAAAACATGGATTCAATATCCTGGCACGAATATTACAACAGAGGCATGCGCAAGTGCCCCAAAGCCAGCAGTTTCACTGCCTCTCTTCGTCGACCAAAAAGAATCGGAGATGCATTGGCAGGGCACCCTCAAAACAAGCCCAAGCAACAGCATGGACAGTTGATCCACAATGGGCTGTTTGCTTTCTCTTCTATAATTGATATTTTGTACCATTCTTCAAAAAGGAAAACATAATCAACAGACATCACTAGTCTGATCTTGGCCGACTTGAGTTTTTGTACGAGTTCTTGTATAGTGGCAGGAGCGAACCCCTGCCCCGTTTCCTTCTACCACCAAAGCATCTCCAATAAAGAATCCCAAATGAAAGCATTATGACAATGGGGATGGCCCACCTGTGCAAGGAATTGCAGTTAGTGACAAAAGAGGCGTAGTACATAATATGACAATATACTCAACTGAATGGAGTAAAGAGATTACCTGTCCAGATCAAGAATAGGGCTGTACACAATGGTTTCCCACGAAGAAACAATGATGTGCCAAGCTGGATTGTAGTACAGCGACTCAGCTGACCAGAACATTCTCGTGTAGGTCTCCAGGAAAATAAACATCACCCAGGCAACAATTTCAAGTAAGAAGAACTTGATGACAAAGCGCCCAATGACCACCATGACCAAGGAGAAGGTCACCAACCAATTGAAAAGCTTGTTATTGTACTCTTTGATGAAAAGAGCTCGAGACTTGACAAGCATCTGAATGCAATACCAAATCGGAGTTCAGCCCAAGCAAACCATAATAAGTTTTATAGAGTAGCACCCAATAGACTCAACCAGAAAAAGGCATAACCATAGAAGATAGCAATGCGCAGAATAACTTCAAACAGGTACACTCCCTCCACTCTCAAGGTATAACATATTAACTTACTGTTTGTGCATCTTTCTTATTGTGGCTTATGTTTATTTTCATATTCACAAATCAGAAATGATCTTAGTAGTGCCATCAGGTTCCAAATAAAGGCTAGCATTCTACAGGAGAAAATGCACTGCCAATATGAAAGTAACCAAATTTCATCAGGCAGCCAGATGTAATGAAATGTCAGATGACATCGACTAAAACTAAGTAGGAAAAAAAGGTCAGGTTGGCTGTTAAATATACGCATAAAAGAAAAACATATGGCAAATGCTACAACACTCAAATCCTCGATGATTAACATGTAAACTATCTTCAAAAGGAGGCAAACCTTTGACATTCTACGTTCATAGCTTTCTTTTGCAGGTCCAACGCATTCCCTTACAAAACTTTGATTGCAGTGAGTAAAGCCTGCATTGAATTTTGCCATCGAAGGAAGTTTCAAGACTTGAAGGTGATCCATCTTATCTTCACACTCAGAAAAGCGAGCTTCACACAACTTTGACGATTGATACTCATTAGCTAGAAGGAAGTTTCTGTACACCTACAAAGTACATACCTGTAAGTATGTAAAACATATTATCTTCTAAAGGTGACAGAAGGTGAAAGTTAATTTCAAGGCATGTATGGTGTTCTCTAATCTCCCACGAAAAGAAAGAGGTGTACCGCAGCAAGGAAATATGAAAGCAAAACATTATTCATAGCATGCCATAAAAAAAAATCAAACTGTACTAGTGGAATTATAATATCATAACAAGGTCAAGAACAACAAATAGAAACGAGAATTAATCACATGACCATTACAATACTATTGCCATGCAACAAATAACATTTCACTGTGGATTCCTTTTTCAATGTGAAATGAAGCCAAAACATATCCAAAAAATAGTAAAGTAATATTAATGAAACCTTTTTAATCTCATCTTCAAGCTTGAGGACTGACTGAGCAGCATGATGTTTACCAAAGTGCTGCTTATCAAAGATAATTTTAGCTTCAGCATTTGCCATCTCATGAACTTGCTGCAGTTTGTCTACACGTACTGGTAGGCCTAAGCCATCCATTTTCTCCCTATACACCTTCAGACAGCGATCAAGGATGGCTTTATTAAAAATTTCAACAAGGGATCCTGTTGATGGAATTTCACCTTTATTCAAAGCCTCAAGAATCTGGAACACAAGAGGAGAAGTCACGGACAGTTCTAATGGATCAGATACATGTCAGCAATGTCCACATCCGAAAGTATCTTACCTGCTGCAGGAAAGACACAAAGTCCTTCCCATTCAGATTTTTCCCCTGCACGATTTTTGGTTTTATGATGGATGCAACAAGCTGCTTTAATTGTTCCCGCCTTTTTACATATAATGGTTCGAGCTCTTTGTCCTCCATGTCACATAATTTTGTTCTTTGCAGATGAGGCTGTATAAACAAAAACAGTGTCAATAGGATTTATAGTCATACAAAGTACAAACCAAAAGTATTAACATTGATCATCACCATAGAAAAAAACGGTACCAGCTGCTTAAATACATAGAAACAAAAACGTTAAACATTTCTATGGCAGAGCAGTCAAGATAATTTAAATGATTCAAAATCAGATGCTGCAAGGGAAGTCATCAGAAATGCACCTGTGGCAAGCTAAAAGCAGTGCTGTTGTCACCCATAATTGCCAGAGAATCTCTTATTTGATTGACCTACAAGCAAACATAGAAAACAAATATTGTAGCAGAGATAGGATCTAACATCTTTAGGCCTAAAAGTGTAGATTTCATAAACAAACTATATACCTCATCGATATATTTGTCCCCTGCAGAAATATATACAAAAAAAAACACATCAATTCAACTGTACGAGAGATCGGTAGATGCTTTAATATAGCCAAAACAACAACAGTTAGTATGGTTGTGTGGACTAACCATTATCATTAGGCACCCGTTGGAGGGCTTCATTAACCATTTGTTGTACAGATTTTCCTTCTGTTTACAATGTCAAAGAATCCACACTTAGATACAATTCACGTATTTAGCACAAGTAAATATGGATTGTATGGTTTAGTCATAATAAAAGAATGACCGGCAAAATACAAGAAACATAAATAAAAAGATAAGGGCACAGTAAAAACTTATTAAACTTATTATTTAGAACCAAGATATCATGCTGACAATATGACCAAAATCAATGCAACACTATCCTACAAGGAGTTGAAATGTTATCAAAAAAACTTACAAATTGAGTTTTCAGTTAATAGAACAATACAGTTATGGTGCAGAATAAAAACATGTTAATAAAAGGTAATAAAACAAAACAGCAAGAATTACAGGTATCACAAATAATTCATGGTACTATTTCTCTTACTTTCTGTAGCACAATGACGATAACACACACTGAGACCCAAAACAGAACCGCTTACATGCTATTCCCATGTGGTTGATTACATGCAGTGCAGACGGCAATTCCAGAATTCTTATCAAAGATGCCGGTCTGGTCAAGCTTTTGCAATTTGCATTCCCAAACAAAATGTACTGTTCAAAAATAATCTTAGTAGAGGAGAAACATTCTAGAAGAAACTTACGGAGGAAATCTCTCTGGATAAGCCAAAGAAGCTTTGCTGGCTCAAAAGCGACATCTTGCCCCTGAAGAAACAAGAAGCACATTGCATAAAAAAAAGCTGTCTGTATTCCTATGTTGCAGGCTCATATTCATGAAAATGGAGTGTTACCTTCACTCTGTTCAACACCATGCAGCACAGATCCCAAAAAAGAAGATGATGAGAAAAGTTAGTGTTGCAGATTGAAATGAAAACAGAAAGTGAAAAAGAATATGACAAACCTTCCATAGAATTCTTCAGCAATTTCAACAGCAAATGAAAGCCTGGATATATCAGCTTCACGCACCTGCAATGACATGACAATAAAATTAACCAACCAACCAACACACACACACCAGCAGGTTGGAGAGGGAGGGGGGGAGGGAGGAAGGGAGGGAGCACCGTCTCAGGAAGGTTGTAGATAAGCACTGAACTTAAGACAGTTGCCAAAGCAAATATCCTACAATGAGAAAGAAAAATGTTACTATAGCGAATTCTCCTTCATGGGAAAAGTATATCAGAGAGAGGTCGTTTCTAGGCACAAACCTATCATCATACACATTTGATTTCCCAACACTTTCAAATCCTTCGGTGTCTAGATAAAGGACAGAAACTTTGGAACCATCAACATCCATCTCAACAGGAGTACCCCAAATCCATATACCTGCAATAATAGGAAAACATACGATGAATGCCTCATAAGCTTTAATAAGCAAATAGGAAAGACAGTGACAAAGGTACAAGTTCAGGGAAATTGGGAAATCATATCACCTTTGGTCTTAGTATCTCGCATATGACCAACCCCAAAACCTGCATAGTAAAGTTTGTCACATCCTCAAATAGTCCTAGCATGTATTTTAGTGAATCCATGTTTATAATATCAGAAGCAGTGCCTAACTACCTTTATCACATGATAAGGAAAGAAGCTGGTTGAGGAGAAAAGATTTTCCAGATCGATAGGGACCAATGACCTGGGTTCACAAGCAGTTGATCATTTAGTTGAGAACATTGCGGTGAGAAATCATTAAGGTCGTCATCAGTCTTATTCGATCACGTAAAATGACAAACAGCTTACAAGTTCAAACTTACACCAACAATGGCAATCGGATTTTCAATCCTGCGAATTGCTTCTAGACCTTGTTCTGAGAGACGAAGTTTAGTGTGGCCATGGTCTGGCTCCACTATTGGAAACCTGGAATTACATACAGTCAATAATTTCAGATTCTCCACTAAATGCTTCCTTGAGAAGCATGAATAACTTACATTAATGTTCGATATTTCCAATCAAAAGTTCAAGAGAATAGTAACAGACAGCTTAGTGTTTTTCCTCCTTTTTTTTTTGGCAGCAAGGTTCCATAAGATTGCAGAAGCAAGTGTTCTCTGACTCAATGACTCAAAATCACATACAATAGTTTGCAGTGAGGTCTTATATGCCTAGTGGCCACATGGCCATATTCACTCAATAGAGAAAGGTACTGAGTTATTAACATTTAAAAATCTTGAAGAAGGCCAGAACATTAACCAGTTTTTGTAATATCAGCAGGAACCATAGGCTTAGACAAACTCCACGTAAAGTTTGCAAACAGTAAAAAAAGGAAGGAAAAGAATCAAGCAGCAACTTTTACTAAAAGCCACAAAACAAGCATATAATGTGGACAATGTGTACTCATGACCCATATATGATAAATGGGTTAGGCACCTTGCAATGTTTGAAGCTATTCAAATTACCAGTTTATGTAAAAATCGCCCAAAAAGTATTCAGACAGCAACATTTCCAAAACAAGGATACTACATCCAATCTTCCATCGTTTCCAAAACAAGGATACTACATCCAATCTGCCATAGTCCAGTCATAGTAGTCCAAATTTCAACACTGCTTGCAAGCTGAAACAATTACGCCCATCACGTTAAGTTTCACTAACAAAATGGCACAACAACATCATTCCTCTTGGCCTTCTCCATTTACACTGCATGAAGTACCAACCACCTATTATTCCTCGACATCTCACCTAACTCCTATTAAATTCCTTCTGGCACGACATGAGAAACTCATGGCACAACACACAAGATGGCGGGATTGGGTTTGGGAGGTGAAAAAGTAAACCAGCAATGTCCCAAATTGCATGCGATGTATGGCGAGCACTGAGCAGAGCGCTCCAGTTCCTTACGCTACAACACCTCACCGTCGCGTGGCATGCACGGCCCGGACGGCACATGCTTCCACCAGTCAACGCACGAGCAATGGTCATCCCAGACGCAACGCGACGCTTGCGCAATCCAATGCGAAATCCGGCTCAATGCCCCAACACGAGCAACGGGTGTGGTGGCAGCACCGACAGAGAGCAGACACGCGGAGCAGAACCCAAAAAAAAAAACACTTACGCGCGCTCGAACTCGTCGGGATCGGGATCCGCTGCTGCGACTCCCGCGGCTGCCGCGACCGCGAGCAGAACCAGCGCCACCGCGCGGATCCCCGGGGCCCACCGCCCCCGCCCCATCACCTACGCCCCCGCGGCCAATCACCTCCCCCTCCTCGACCCAGATCTCCGCCCCGCGAGCGAAGGCGACGCCGCGAGCTCCCCAATGCCGCGGCTAGCGGCAATGGCCGGCGCGGGCGCTGGCGCCGTCGATTGGACACCGAGCGGCGACGAGCAGGATCCAGCAAGGGGGTGTTGTAGAGGCGGGCGAGCGCGGGATCTGGGGCTAGGGTTTTGGCGGGCGGACTCGGGGTTGCTTCGGCGCGAGGTAAAATGAATGGGAAGAGAGGAACTGGAGCCGGGAGCCCGGGACGACGACGAGGTCGGAAGGGGAGAGGAAAATTTTCGGGGGGAGCACGGAGGTGGTGTGGTGATGCGAGCGGCGAGAGTCCCCCGCTTCCGTATTTAAGCGGGCAATTGTTTAGCACTTTATGCCGTCGATTAATGTCGTTAATCGCGTCGATTAATGTTTCTCGGGCCCGCATGGCAGTGGGAGCAGGCTGTGGGTTTGGTGTGCGGAAGCTGGGGTGCTGTTTCTAATTCTGCACGGGGGGTGCTGGGCCTTTTGTGTTGTGGGGGTGGGAGCCACGACGACTTGGGGACGGCGCGAGACAGCTCCCTGGGGATGGGAGAGCGGGCACGTTGGCGGGGCCCACATGGCGGTGACCGTAGACTGATGGAAACAGGAGATCTGGTGCAGCTTCGCGCGTCGGTCGCCCGTGCGCCGTCTGATGCTCGACCACCGGCCTACGGAGGCACAAGTGTTGTTGGTGTATTCCATTTCTTTTTTTGAAAAAAAATGGTGTGTTCCATTTCGTAATCGTGAAACACGTTTGGTACAGTTCCAGATGGGAGTAATTTTTGCACAGGGAGTGCAATTTCCTTGGGTAGATTTGACGACGCCTGTCGGAGAGGATCCAAGGGGCTCTGGTGGCCCATTTCATGTGGGCCGTAGTAGCGTGCTCTCCTAACACCACGACGCGTTGCGACCGGATCTGGCCGTAAAGCCGATCTCGGCCCGCCAAGGCGCCAACAAACGTGCACTTGAGCTTGAAGAAATACGGCTCAGTTGCTACTAGATCCGAAGAAATTTGCATTGCAACTGGGGCCTCCGGGCCTGTCGACGAGAGGCCCGTTGACAACAGAAACAGTCGACGGATGGAAATCCTTTCTGAGTTCTGACCAACAGCAACAGCAACAGTCCTCAAGACTCAAGATTCTAGGGAGAGAGGAGGAGGTATTCGCCATGGACATAATCGGAGTGATGCATAAGAGTGTCATTGCTACAACTTCTGCAAGCGGTAGGGTGATTCACAATGCGATAGTCCTGTTTCCAAGAAAATACTAATCCTTTCTTTGTGTTAATCGTAGTTAAAAGGCGCGGGACAACGAGTGTTCCTTCATATGAAATGTGCTTGTAGCGATTGCCTGCGTCACAGGATGACGCTTGCGGCAATGACAGCATAGGGCGACTAGGCTTGCAGAGGACCGCGACGGGTTGGTCAACTTAGCTAGGCTACAGTACATCGTCGGAAAACGGCGCAAGCGACTTCTTTAGCTTGCTGACACTGCGGAAAAGGCTATGTACGAGGGTGAAGCAACGAGGCGAGGTCGACACACTGTGACGGCTTGGCTGATTAATGGAGATCTTGGGGAGTGGGGCAATATCGCTCAACAAACGACAAAACAAACGGATCAGTGACGTGGAGTACTACGGCTGGCGTGGCGAGGCCCCGCGTGCGGTGTATCTTCGAGACGATGAGAGAGAGGCAGAGTGCAACGGCGGATGTGGCGAGGCCCTCGCGCATTGTGTTATTGTGGCGGCGTCTGCGAGGCAGCTTGTGAGAAGGTCCGGATTCGGTGCTATCACCCTGTCAGGTGGAGAGTGATGTTACAGCGGTACTACGGCAGAAGATCCTACATGCCGGTGACCTTCTCAGCACGGTGCACTCTGCTTCTCGGTTCAACATCGACGCTAGGTTACGCGGGAGGTTTCAGTGACTTTTTAACTGTGTGTACGGTGGTACAGGCTGTGGTAAGGCTTCGTTCTATCGCCGAGGTGTTGAGAGGAGTGGAGTTCGGTGACGATTGAGGTTCCAATCCAACCGGTCGATGTGTTGTAGAGTTGAGTTGCGTACGAGGATGTGGTGCGGTATGCGTTGATGACCCAATCTAATCTATCGGTGTTTGCATCATTTTTTTCTTTTATTGTTTTCATCCAGTCTGGATTTCATCTTCTTTTTTAATATAATCGGCAGAAGAAATATAATCGGCAGCTCTTCTGCGTGGTTCGTTTCAAAATTATGACCTTCTATACAGCCCATTATCATCAGAAGAGGATCAATTGAAAAAAAAAAGAGATAGTCCGATTAGTTTATCAAGCACAGATTTTTCAATGGTTGTCCTCTAACTCCCTGCTGTAAATTGTGTATATAAATCTTAAATGTGCAGGCAGAGAATGAAACCGTGGGGTTGTAGACTTGTAGTTCCATAAACAACTTGAAGTGCTGGTAGCATGCATGATTCTGACATCATGGAACGACTCATCTGCTCGTGCAAACTGTCCAAGTCGCATTCTCGCATGATCTGCCGACTGCCGGTCAGAATTGAACAATCCGAGATTGCTAATTGTATCCTCAAACATAGAGCAATCATGATGCTTGCGGGGCCAGTGGGGACATGCCCGCTGGTTCCGCCGCCATGAGGAATCCTAGGCAACAGCAGCAAACTAGGCCGCGGACCACCCATTTCTGTGGAGGCCCAGTCCACCTCCACTAGTAATTGTGGCCCAGATAAAAATGGTCCGTCATCTGTCCTTCCCAGTGAAATTCTCGTCTGCTTCGAAGCTCAAAACAGACAAAGGAAGACCTATACCGCTATACGCACAGGTCCATCACATCATCACATGCACGCATGAGGTACTCTACATGTCTGCATACGACGACGCCACGTCATACGGTACCAAGAGCGGGCCCCACACACTTCGCTTCTACGAGCACATACGACATTACAACGATACAATCATACATGATGACACATTTCGTTTTCCCTTCTTTTACATGACAGTTCCCCTCCCGTCGTCCCGGTGCGCCAAGCCTGCTTTCGGCCGAAAACGACTCGAGAGGCGTAAAAAGACCGCACGACACGACGAGATAGATCCATCCATGTACGCATTGGCAATACTCAACTCTCCCGTAGTATCTTGCGACAAAACCAACCCACGAGCTGACAACAACTCCAGATGCTTGCTATGCGCCAGGGCCGGGCTCGGAGAGCAAAAACTGAGCAAGATGGGATGCGCAGACGGTGGGCACTGTTTCTTTTACTCTGGAAGAAGAAACCAAAGCGGTGCCTCTCGTGAAAAGGAAAGCGTGCAAATGCCTTTAGTTTTTCGTTTCCTTTCTTTTTTGCTACGGGTTTTTCACCATCATTCGCGTGTTGGATTCTTTTCCCCGGCCGTTTCCCGTTTCGGTTCCGTTCCTCTGCAAAGTTTTCGTCGCCGTGCCCGGCCGTTGCCTTCTTTTCCTTTATATTCTCACTAGCTCAAACTTCTCCCGTGAAGACTGGAGAGAAAGACGAGGCAATGCCTGGTCCTTTTGCTTTTTCACACTCGAGTTTTTCCTTTTCTTTGCCCGGCCAAGTCATTTTCTCCTTTATCTTTTTATTCTGGACCTAAAGCTGTTAAGTCTTTGGGTGTGGAGAAAATTAGCGGTAATAATCAGGTCAATTCCACGAAATATGCGATGCGAACTCGTTGGGGATTGATAGTTCTGTATGGATATTATTGGCCTCCTGGCTTGTCAACCACAGCTGCAGTGAACATGGGAACAAATTATAACGAGTCAGCTTCATGAAAAACTATACTGGTGATTTTCGTTCCCTATTTTCTCTGACTTTCTCTTTCAAAGTATCCATCTAGTGTCGATATTCAGAAAAAATAAGTGGTAACTAATCCTCTGCATTGTTATTGTTGGCATCTACATTTTTGTCCTTAATAAGTTGTGAAAAGGATTTGATTAGACAACTAAACCTCTGAATGGACAAGCCATTGCACCTTATTCGCTAGGTAGGGGGAAAAGATCAATGAAGCAACTATGGGCACCTTACTTTCGAGCCGTATACAACCTCTGTCTATTCTAAGCAATGTTTCTAAAACAGATATCAGATAAGTTGGGAGAACATCTTGATGTGGGTGAAGTCACATTACCAATACAGACGTTTTACAGATGATCAATAATGTTTCAATATAAAACAAACAAACCGCTAAAGAAACCAGCTGCAGCTTTGGCCGCTCTACACCTTGTTCACCGCACAACCGCCCCAAGCAAAGCTTCATCACATGCCACAAGCATTTCACCTCTTTTTGGGAAGGAATGCCTCCCCAATTAGTCAATTGCAATTTGCAACCCTCTGATGAGATATGATGATGGGAAAGACCTAACCCCTTTTGTTTTCTCTTCATTTTTTCTCTTTTCACCCGGGGAACCTTTCCTTTTTTCCGGGACCTGGACTGGCGCCCGGGGCAGGCAGGGTCGTTCTCCTCTCCTTTTCACGCACTGTGGTGGTGGATTTCTCCCTCTTTTCCTGCCTCCTCTTTCAGCCTGTTCCTTGCCTCTGAAGTTTGGTATGGGTTCTGCTGCTCACCCTGTCGCACTCTACCGTCTCTCGCTGCTTGTGGGAAGAGAGTGCAATGATTCAGAGAGAGAGGTGCGAGCAGGCAGCGGAGGAGCCGGAGCTGCAGCCGGTGGCGCGTAGCTTTCCTGAAAGCAAGACGTGCAAACTGTTCCTGGCAGCGGCATCTGTTACCACCTGCAGCCAGCAATCCTCCTCTCCCCCTTGTCACTCTCCCATCCTCACCACCACGGCACCACACCACACACCACTCACTGCCGGCAGGCCGGAGTATCATCTCACGCGAGCGTCAGAGAGGACTAGAGGAGAGGACACCATCTACCGCGCCCGTGGGCCCGGACCACGGGCCTCCCATCACGGGACCCACCGAGGTTACAGACAGATGGCCCCGTGCGACGGTTAACGGGGGACCCCCCGTCCCGTCGTACGTTACCCTGCCTCGTGGCGTCGGTTACCGCTTTCCGTCCGCGAACGGTAACGAGACGGTAAACCGGCGAAGTTACCGGACGGCCGAGGCGTTTTCCCATTCCCCCCTTTGTTAACGGCGCCTTGACACGACGACCGACCGGCAGGCGCCAGGCGTCCCGCGCAGCGGCCTCCACTCGGCGGAGCGCGGCCGCCAGGTGGTCAGACGCCGCGCGGCCACCCCCCGCCGCTCCCACCACCGCTTTCCAGGCTCCACCGCCGCCGCCGAGGGCGCGTCACGTTCTGCCGCTTCGCGGACGCCCGCTGCTCGCCTCAGCCCCCTGCCTGCCGTGACGCCAGACGAGCCAGCCAGATGCCCAGATCACAGGTCCGGGGGCTCGGCAGACGTGTGGGGGAAAAGGCGCGAGATCACGTTGGCGTTCCTTCCGAGATGGCGCGCGGGGCTGTGGGATTGGGACGCCGAGCACGACGCAGCTCGCCTTCGCCAGTGCCCGAGGCCGCACACATGAACTACGAACGGGTCCTGCGCTTCGGTTTCACCGGGTGTGCCTTTCGCTTTAACCGCCCTCCAAACAGTTGGTGCGTGTCACGAGGATCCTGGGCGCGAGCTGGTGGTGGCAACGGCCAAACTCGTGCCCTTTTTTTTCTTGCTTTTGTTTCGTCCACCAGGGGTTGGGGGGGAGAAAAAAAAAGTCGGACTCTTTCTCCTCGTGTTTCAAGTCAGTGGCGGGTGGTCTAACGTAATATAATCTTTTAGCACTATATAAATCTAATATACTGAAATACAAGTATAGAATTTACCAACACGTTGCGACATATTTCTGAGAAAGAAATTGATACAATATCTTCACTTCTCTTTATGTTCAAACAAATCTAGAAGATAATAATGCAATGTTTCAATTTACCATTCCCACACCAATCTTGAATTTTAAAACCGAAATGAAATTGAGCCTAAATTAATTCTTCGTACCTTGCGGATTTCTTGTCTTGCTCGTGCGATGCTAGCAGTGATCGACAGATGCGGGCCTGTTGCTAAGCAGGGGCGCCGCGGCTCCCGTAGTCCCCATGGTGTTGCACGGGCTTTAGAGCATACCGGAGATGGGAAAGCGAGGGAGCGGAGCGACCAGGGGGCGAGACACGGGTTCTTCCCGGCTGCCGGTGCGACGTGAAACGGCGGAAGCTTGCACAGTTGTCCGTTTTTTTTTAACCTTCCTAGACCAAAACAAGTCATAAGGAATTGAGGGTAATGGACTTGGGCTAGAATTTTAGGGTGGTCCATGACCCACCCTCTAGCTTCGCCCTGTTTCAACCACCGTACTTTCGAGCTGCATCCAACTAGCGGAGCTGGAGAACTCCCTCCTACTACTTGTTTCTTTGTCATGTCTAACGACCCCTATACGTACTAACTTTTTAACAAAAAAAATTGTCCTATATACTACTATACAACATAGGAGTACTATTTTTTTTACTGCGGTGAAAGTCTAAAAGAGGAGGTGAAGTGCGGGTGAGGTAAAGGCGATGGAGTGCGCCATCTGCAGCAGAGTCACGGCGTTCCCATGGGCAGGGCACTCGCAGTTCAGTGCTGGCACCGATGCAGCAGCAGAGGTGGGGGTGGGTGGCCGTGGCCCTGCCCCGGCAGCAGCAGCGGCACGCCTCTCGAGACTGCACGAGCGGAGTCACACCCTGCCAGGCGATGCCGCCGATCGAGTGCAGTTCTCCGCATTCCGCCCCATTATTTTAACCTTTCCTCTGTTCTCGCGCAACTGGAGCATCTTCTACCTTGCCTCTTTGCCTTTTTTTCATATATCCTTGCCTCTTTGCTTGATCAGGTATTCATCCGAATCTGGCAACCTGAACTGAATTGAGTGAGATCCATGGCAGATCACAGTCGGAAGGTATGCTCAGGTAGTCAGGTGTTTGATCATTATGTGCTGCTGGTAAATGAGATCCCAAGAGATAAGAGAACAGAGCGATTAAACATTCAGGAAAAATGACAGGACTGGCAATACTCAATTGTGCATATCTGATTCTCTTCCAGTCCATGGAAAATTGACAATAACAGGAGGTACTCATTGTTCATCTCTTCCATACCAATAACAGGTAGCACTAGTAATAGGAGAGGCGTGATTGCCCCTACAAGTAGGCAAGCTGGTGATCATGAGGCATGTGCCACAAGCAAGCAACCTCATCTGACCAATAACCACTTTCCTTGCAACTGAAACTACTGCTGCTACATACTACCACTCGGCAGAAGGGTGATCACAGGCCCCTCCTCAAGATGCCAAGACCAAAAATTACAAGGGGTCAAAAAACGGGGGAGATTCTAGTAAAGACGACGGCGGCAAAATAGACGAAGTGTTTTTTCTCTTTTCCGAAAAAAACCCCGGAAAACACCAAAACACCAAAAACTAGACCCCCAAACGGATCGAGAGGCGCGGCGAAAAAGAAACGAAAAAGAGGAGGAAAAAAATTGGGAGGGGGGACGGAGTAGTAGTAGTTGAGCGGCTACTAGCTAGCTAGCGGTAACTAGTTATTCCTTCTCTGTTCACCACGCCACGCTCAGAGGACGGCGGCGAGCCCCGTGAGGACCTTCGCCTTGGGCACCTGCTGCTTCTTGCTCGCCTCCTCCGTCGGGCGCCACGGCGATACCACCACCGTGATCTTCTCGCCGACGCCGACGCCACCCGCGGCGGCGGCGTCCTTATTCGGCTTCCTGTCGAACACCAGCTCGAACTCCCCGGAAAAGCTCGCTGCCTTGACCGGCGTAGCAGCCGACAAGGGCGCCGCGGCCGCGGCCGCGGCTGGGCCCGGGGCGACGGCCTTGTCGCCGCCGCAGCGGACGTGCGGGGACAGCCACTTGGCGCGCATGTACTCCGGCTTGCGCCACGGCGGGAAGTGCAGCCCCTTCTTCTTGAGGCTCTGCCGCGCCGCCTCCGCCACGACGGCCACGATCTGCCCCAGCCGGTCCGGGGTCCCCACGAACAGCGGCGGCAGCGCCTGGAGCGCCGCCCGGTACGCCTTGGTCGACCGCGCCAGCTCGAACTGGGACCGGAAGTCCACCTCCACGATCAGCCTCACCTCCTCCTTCCCCACCACGGCCACGGCGTCGATGTACTCGTGCTCCCCTGCGCAGATAGATTTCCGCCGCCGAAGGTCAGGGCCTGCCGGACGGCAACCTTCTATTCAAGGGATCCCTCTACTCAACCCGGACCGCTTCAAATACCTGCGGGGTAGGAGGGAGTCTTCTCCCACCGCGATTTGCACACGGCGGCGTCGTAGCCGAGGGCCCTGAGGCCGTCGGCCACGGCGCGGCGGCACTCCGCCTTGCCCTTGCAGCTCTTGCCGCACTTGTCCGCGATCCTAGACGTGTCGGCGAGAAGATTCCGTTCCGCAACGCTCGCGCTCTGCACCAGGCCCTGCCAAGAATCGCACGCAAAGAAGACAAAGCCCCCTTCATCATTTCGATCCATGTGGATTCGGAAGGGGAAAAAATTGCAGCTTCCCCCCCCCCCCCCCCCCCCCCCCCCCCCCTAATTCGAGGGGGTTCGCATCCGCCGTGCTAGAAATTTCGCACCTTGAGAGCCTCCAAGGCGTCGCCTGCGCCGGCGGTGGCCGCAGAGGAGGTGTGCTCGGAGGGGAGGAAGTCGAACTCCTCGTCGTCGCTCTCCTCGTGGTTGCTGCCGTTGAAGCAGTTGCAGCGCCCCCGCGGCGGCCGCTCCACGGCCGCGGCCTCCTCCATGAAGCTGAGCACCATGCGGTCCAGCCCGACGGACCCCGCGGCGTCCGCCTCGCCGGCGGCGGGCGGCTGCGGCTTCTCGTCCTTGTCCCTCTCCTTGCCGTCCGCGACAAACTTCTCCGACGCGGACACCCTCACCAGCAGCCTCCGGAACATCGACACCCTCGGCGTCGCAGGCTGCTGCTGCTGCTGCTGCGGCGGCGGCGGCGGCTTCCCTTCCATGACGGCACCGTGGTGGTGGTGGTGGTGGTGACCGCTCTTCAACTGGAACGGCATCGATCGCATGAAGCGCAGCCACTACAACCACATCATCTCTCCCAAGCAACCAACCCGTAACCAACCGCACCAACACACCACCGGCCTTAAAAAACCACCGCTCAGCGTACTACTGCCCGTACACCGGCGGCTCGCCGGAGTCGACGGCCATTTCCGGCGAAGAACGGGGACGCTCCCTCTCCTTTTTTCCCCTCTACCCTTTTTCACAGTTTACACGCAACGCAGGGGGGAAAAACACCAAGCGAGCGAGGGGGTTCAAACGGGAGGACCCTGGGTGATTTTAAAGGAGGGGAGGGCTCGGCAGGGCCCCACCATGACGTCGCCGTGCGGTGGGTCCGGGCACGCAGTGGTACGTGGCGGAGCCGGTCGCGCCGTGGGTCGCAGGGACGGCGGCACGCGTCCCGCACGTTGGGATCACGGCGTCTGCCGTCCGTGCAGGGGAACGCGAAATGACGGCGTCACCCCGGAGACGGGCTGTTGTTTCTTGGCTTTGTTACGGGAAGACGGGGACAGGAATGGTATTTCGGAGGGAGAGCGGTGGATGGTCTGGCGGACGTGGGGAACGGCAGGAGCGGACAGTGGGAGTGGACTCGGTAGTGTACCGACTACCGGCTCGGCCCGTTCTAGTAGATTTTATTTTCTGGATAGGGTTATTATTTTAATGCAAGACGGTGGGGCCAACGGAATACTTTTCTTTAGAGACTTTTTTTATGCAAGCTGCTTCGATTTTTTTTATCGGTCTTTCCTCAGCAAATCAGCATCCATTCAGCGCACATCCTGAAATTCCATGAGCCTGGGTGACATTGAAACGTGGTTGGGATAAATATTAAAAATATGTTCTAGCAGTATATATGAAATAAAAGGTGCCCTTTTGGTTGCATGTTTGATACTAGAATAGACTAAATTTACATGGATAAATTGGAACGTTGGGATTATTTTTTTCAATACATTTGGGATTCTTCTCAAAATCTAGCAAAATTATGTGTTCCCGAATTCCAGTAGGCATTGTAATCCCTATTTGAGATACTAACACACTGCTCAAGTAAACATCGAGGAAAATATAATTTTAATAAAAGAACAATAAAACAATTTAATTGTGTCGGTATACGTTTGGATGGCCATTCCGATACTGAAAAAAAGCTTGCATACATGTAGTAGTTATTTGTGAAAACGGGCATAAACAATACGGGAGTATCAAAATTTGTTCTTCTAGAAAGACATAAATTTTGCAATCAATATACTCACTAAATGCATTTAAACGACGCCTCTCTCGAACCATGGGCTATGGGAATCCAGCTCACTCTGCCCAGGGCGTGCCTGCATAATTGGAAGATATTGTTGGGATTGCTTAAGAGGAGAAAGAACATACACAAAGGATTATTTTCCTATATGCTTTGGATCTCAAATAAATGTTGCATTGGAGATCATAGGACCCAGAAGATAGTTTCTCAAGTTTTTGAAAACACTGATATTAATTAGATTTTGTCCATCAAGAAATATAAACATTCTAATGGACATACTCACAAAATACATTTAAACGACGACGCTCTCGAGCCGCGTGCTGCGGGCACCCAGCTCGCACCCGCCCTATGGACGTGCTTGTACTTATTGAAAGATATTATTGCATACCTTAAAAAGGAGAGAATATTCGCAAAGAACTATTTTCTCATCTGCTCCCCGGATCACAAATAAATGTTGCATTGGAGATCATATGACCCTCAAAAAATAATTTCTCAAGTTTTTGAAACATCGATATCAAACTTTGTTTGTCTAAAATCGTAAACTTTATAATCAGTATAAAATGCATTTAAATGGTGCCCCTCTTGAACTGCGGGCTTTGGGCACCCAGCTCAACATGCCCAAGGATGCGCTTGTACTAATTGAAAGATATATTGGCATTGCTTAATAAGAGGAGAAAGAACATACTTAAAGTAGTATTTTCCTATCTGCCCCCCTTGATCACGAATGAATGTTTTATTGGAGATCATACGACCCCAAAACATAATTTCTCATGTTCTTGAAATTCTGCATAAATATTTCCTTACGAGGAATTGATAGTCAAGTATTCTTTCCTGTTAAATATTGTTACTCTTGTTATACATGACGGATATCTAACTTTATTTCACTTAAGCATCTCCTCCAATCATATCTAATAGATGCAATGAGGTTTTGAAAAATAGACCTAGACAAATTTTAAATTTTTATTGTGATAGAGTAGAATAAATGTACGTTTACCTATGTCATTTTCAAATGACGAAATCCATTATAGTAAGAATGATTTGTAATCAATGTCTAAACACGATTGACCACATGTAACAGTAATCCAAGATGGTACTCTGGATAGTTATTGCTGCGCTTCTAAAAAACCCATGACTAGCTATTTAATCCAACAGTTTGACTAAGAGTAGCATGCATGACAAGAACCAGCACGACGAAGACTTTAGGTTAGAAGCGCCGTGGCGTTTCGTACACTCTCCCCGTCAAGAAATGGTTTCGTATACTCACATTAAGAACTGCACAAATATAGGATAGAAATGTAGTTTCTTGTCAAACAAAGACGAAAGAGATGTGGAACTACATGGCCCATGGTGTAGGCGTCCAGTCCAGGTCCAACCACGAAACGCCGAAACCCCTAGGGTGTGCGGCAGCAGCCACGGCCACACCCACAGGCCACAGGTGGCGCGGCCGCACGGCGCCCGGGTAATCTTGCGTCCCCGTCCACTGTTTGGCGCTCGCGGCTGAAAAGAGAGCTGGGCACGGAAAGAGCGGCAGCGACGTCCCACCCAGGGATACTCTACGCGTCCTCACAGGAAAACAAGGAAAATGCAATCGACCACGCACGCATTCAAACGCGGCTAATCTTGAGCTGCTAATGTTCATGCATGCGATCTTGCTAACTTCTCACTTCATTGCCTCCTCCGGTGTTTAAGCATGGTTACGGCTCTGTTGCTCATGATTGCGCTGGGTCCTGAAAAGGAAGTACGTACTTGACCTTGCACCGATCGGCCGGGCGTGAATGGACGGCTCGTGCACGGTGCTGAGCCCATAAATGCAATCTGAATAACTGGACGGCGGGCCCCATGCCGTCAGGGCGGGCAGCCGGATCAAATCAACCACTAACGCATTTTATTAACGAAGCGCGCCAGACGGTGCAAGTTTCCATTGATATAGCCCAAAAACATATACTACCACATGCTTGGAAGGCCATAGAAAAAAATAGCTAAACTCGTCCGATGAGATTGGGACATCAACGCGGGTAACTACTCAACTCCAAACCGTCGAACCCGACCGGTTGGATTGGGACATCAACACTGTTGCACTGCCAAACACTACACCACCTCAACGCGCAGCAACGCAGAGCGAAAGCCTTCATCGTGGCACCCCGACAGTCTCACACTAATGTAGTCGCCAAACCTCCACGCATAACTCCGCGCCGACAGGGAACTAAGAGGAGCAGACCGCACCTCGCCAAGAAGGCCACCCGCCATGCGGGACTGTTCGCCGTAGTGCCGCTGCAACACCACTCCATCTGATAGAGTGGAAACCACCAAATCCGGACCTTTCGCAGGCTGCCTCGCAGTCACCACCACAAAAACACAACGCACGGGGCCTCGCCACACCTCCATTGGACTCCACCTCGCTCTCATCGCCTTGAATCAACACCGCGCGCAGGGAACTCGCCATGTCCGCCGCAGTACTCCAAATCACGGATCCATTTATTTAGTCGTCGTCAGAAGGGTGAGCAATGTTGCCCCGTGTCCCAAGGTCTCCATCAAACAGTCAAGCCGTCGTCGCAGGTCGACTTCGCCTCGTTGCTCAACCTGCGCATATAGCCTCCGCCGCCGTGCCAGCAAGCCAAAGAAGTCGTTTGCGCCGTTTCCGACGATGTACTGCACCGGAGTAGCCCAGCAAAGCTGAGCAACCCACCGCAGTCTGCTGCAAGACTAGTCATCCCACGATATCATTACTGCAAGCGCCGTCCTCTGACGCAGTCTCACGCCGCACTGACAGCTGCCAAGCAACGCCAGCCACCGCGGTCCGCTGCAAGCAGCCACCCGACAAACATGCGGTGACCCCTGTCCGCCACCGCAACAACAATCGCCTCCACTTTAGCTCGGCATGCCCCATCAAGCTGGCTGTCCTACATGTGCCACACCGCAAGCCCATCGCGGCAGGAGCACCGCCACCGGCCGCAGCCTCCCATGACCATCGGCGTCACCAGTATTGCCAGAAGTCGAGTTGGGTCCCTAGAAACGACGTCTCCGAGGAGGGCACGATGCCAATGATGCCGCTATCACTCATCCAGAAATTGGATAGGATTTTCACTAGAGAACCTCGTGCAGCAGAGATAGTGCTATAATATGACGCCCCCAATGGGGAGAACGACGCCCATGGGCGCCGCCGCCATCCCCACCAGCAAAATTGCTGGTAAAGGCTTTCGCCCGGAGCATCCCATCCCCAGCCGTTGCACGCAATTAACTTAGTAGTACCAGGACCCCAGCCATGGAGAACCACCCGGGAGCGGCGTCGCCATCGTGCCTTCTCGCACCGCGCCGCGCCGCAATGCCTCCTCATTTGCTGCCACTGCATGCCCCAGACGCGACATTAACCTCACTTCCGTCGCGCCGCAGGGATCGCACCCGCGCCCTTTGCCCAGACGGAGCACCACCTAGCCCTTTGAGCGTCGCCGTTCCTCGTGCCGGGGCAAGCCGCCGTTGCGCTCCTCACCAAGCCGCCGGCGCACGACCCCCTCGCCGGGCTGCCTCCGCCTCGCCCGCTCACTGCCGTGGCCATGCCACACTTACCCCATGGCCATTGTGCAACCCAGTCACGGCAAGCCACGCTTGCCGGAAATCCGTGTGGACCATGGCTAGTGCACCGGCTGCCCCTGCAGATCAGGCCTCAACGGCGCCAGATCCACTCTCCAGGGTTCGGATCTGGCGCCTCAAGCCGCCGCTGCCGTCCGCACCCGGCGGTGCCGTAGCCTCCGCTCAGCCTCTAGTGCCTTGCTGGCCCGGCTGCACAGCCTCGTCGCGCCGTGCCAACCGCAGACCTTGCCTCCGCTCTACGCTGCCATCACGCCACCTCCACACGCGAGGCTGAAGCCGCAGCACGGGACAGACAGGTTGCCTGTGTTCCACCACGGAAGCCTTCCAGCAAAGGCCCCCGCCGCCGCCGTCCTTACAGCCGCACGGGCTTCCGACGGCATGCTCAGACGGCGACGAGATGAGAGGAGGGAGCGAGGTGGGTTGGCGGCGGTGCAGCAAGGGTCGCCGCCCGTGTCGGCCGAGAGTCTCGGCCGACACGGGGGCCTGTTTCGGCTGTCTTTAACCACTAACACATTGATCTCGCAGCTGCTGTGCTTGATCGCATGAGGGCGTGTAATGGTGCCTGCAACTAGTGTTGTGTGTGTGTGGGGGGGGGGGGGGGGGGGGCGAGGCGGGGCCTGACCGGATGATCCACATCACCTAATAACGGTGGTTGCTGCCTGCCCGTACTGCTTGCCGCTCGTTATCTTCTGTACTGCCGGTCGCTGCCACCGTGATCAGTACACTTGTTAATTCTGTCGCTGCACGACGCGTCCTTCCAAACAGAAGCTGCTGCCCCCCTGATGGCTGGTTAATTGGGGCACCGAGGCTTGTCTTTGGAAACTGAGATGGCCTATTCGAGGGGTAGATACTTCGGGTGGAACCTTCTAAATTAAAGGTGCAATCCGAGGGTAGCCTGGCCTCCATCGGCGGCGGAGATAGGGTTGCTCCGAGGACAATTTGGCCTCCATTGCCCCCATTGGAGAAAGAAGAAGCTATTATTGTGGGGATGGCTGGATTAGCCGGCCTCCATGCTTGTTTTATTGACTAATTCCATTCTGGAAAATAAAACCGAGGCTGGCCTATAAGAGGGAATGAGGGATTGGACAAGGTTCGCAAACAATTAGGAGTAGAAGTTTAAAAACAAAATATCACGAAAGCACAGCTCTTTTTCTGCTTAAATTTGAGGAAGAATTCAGACAACGAGAGATGATTTTTCCTGAAAAGGTCGTTTAACAAATTTAGACACTCAGATTTGGAATTTTAAGATAAGAATTTAGAGGGCAGCATTACACCCCGGAAACATGTATAAGTAGTTTAGACAATTTGCAATTTGAGCATTTAAGGTTTGATTACTCGTGCCGCTTCAAAAAAAAAAGGTTTGCTTACTCGTGGAAATGTTATAGCATCACGCCTATCACAGGTTAAGTAATTTTAGCGGACGCGTAATTAATTACTCCGTCCGTAAATTGAAGATCATTTTATTTTTGTTTTAATTCAAACTTCTCTAATATAAATTTAATCAAATTGTCCAGCTAAAACGATTTAGAATTTGAAATGGACAGCATGTTTATCTAATGGTCAAGAATGCTGCTCGTCCACTCTGATGTGTGCGCTTAACAGCTTGTGTCCGGACATGCCATAAGGAAGGTACAAGTACTCTCTGTCTTCGTGTAAAAACTTGCTCATTTGAATACAGTATGATTTCACACTGCGCTACGGGACAAAGCAGCGTTGTTTTCCTCGGCAGCACTGGATAACGCGCAATACTTTAGGGCGGGCAACCTGTCGAGATGACGTGTGCCTTGCCCACTGATTAAGATAACCCCCGATGCCGTGAGCTTAATTAAGCGACGGCGACGCGAGCTAGGCGACCTTCTTCAGCTGGTAGGGTAGTAGGTTGGTTGGGCGACGCTGACGAGTTTTCACTGCCGTGATGAATTGTTTACCCGCCAATCATTCTGGCCAACCGATCGAGCTGATGACCCGGAAAAGGATAGGGTAGTGGAGAACAACCACGCAAAGCCTAAAGATAATATCTCCCTCCCTCCCTCTTACCTGGTAATCGCACCCAAACGTCATGATCGTTAAGTATCATTGCTGTTTTCCCCCCTTCCAATTCGTCTGTAGACATTGTTGTAATTTCCAAAAAAGAAGCTAGCGTTCTAGCAAGTAGAAACTGCTTAAAGAAGCCAAGCAAGCTCCTACACCTGTCACTCTCGCTTGAACCAGGACGCATCCTACGCCGATTGCTTCCTCGCGTACTACGCTGGTAATTCGATTTCTTTTGTATAGCTAGGTCAATCGACGTAACGCAAGCAAAAGATCTCCATCTCCATGTGTACGCGACATGACATACAAAATTTTGGAATAATCCGTAGCTACAGACATACAGCGCTTGTTATTATCCGGACACAGTGTGTCACTTTCGTTTCAAGATCGTGCGAGTTTAAGCAAACTAGCTTGCAGTTGATAAAAATAAACAAAATACTCTACTCCCTCCGTCCTAAAATATATAGCTGCGTTTAGCTTTTTCAAAAGTCAAATCTTTTTAACTTTAACCAATAATACCTCTAAAAATAATTTATTTTAAATAAAAAATTTCATATTATAATAGTTGATTTCATGATAAATCTACTAACATAATTTTTATGCTATTAGTCTTCTTGATTATTTCTTTATTCGTAATCAAAGTTGAAAATGTTTGACTTGAAAAAAAAGCATAAATATAGCTATATTCTGGCACGGAGTGAGCAGAAGAAATGTTTGCCACGTTGGACGACGCTAGCCTAGTTGGGCTAGGTAAAGCCTCTCCTGGATTGTGGTGGGCCCGGCCGGCCGGTGTGTGCAATCAGAACTGTTGTCATGGGCTCATGCATGGCCCGTTGTTTTTTAATTTTCGGATCATCATCGTCGTCATGGGAGGTGTCATCTGATGGATTAGCTAACGGATAAAAAAGCACACGCACATCAGCCGTACGTGTACGAGCGTGTGTGCACGAGCGCTGGAGTCGTAAGCACTGTACTCTCTTATTAACTATTACCCCCTCGGTGACGCTGCAGATTACGTACAGATCGCTGTTGTAGTTTATTCACTCATCAGCCTAGAGAGTGAATTCGAGGCCTGATCTTACCGCAGCAGCTCACCAAGATTTTCACCAGTGTGGCTCGAATCCTGCTGCCCCAGTGCTTTGGTGGACAGAAGTCTCCGTACCTCGGCAGCTGCGAGGTGAGGTGGTCCCTCCCTCCTGCTGCTGGCCCCGGACGACGTGGGCATCTGCGCCTGCAAGCCGGTCTGCGAGGTGCTGGATCTGCGCCCGCGCCTGCTGCTCTCGAGGCAACAGCAGTTGTTGCTCTCGCTCGCGCGGGCGCCCTGTGTCTTCGTGGGTCAGGCCGCCACGATCCACGACCACGATGCGAGCCGTGCGACCTGCCGGTGCCGGGCTCCACCACCACCACCACCACCACCACCCTGCCGCCGCTGCTGCGCGTCGCATGGTGTAGCGAGGGTCAATCGAGGGCCGTGGGACGATGGGGTCGCCAGGCACATCATCGTCATCTCGAGAGCTCTCACATCAGCTGTTGCCTCCACGCAAAAGCGAGGCACCCGCGACTGTTCCCGTGTTCCCTCTCTCTGCACGGGGTCATCAAAGACCGCGGGAGGGAGGCTGCGTCCCCCATGGGCCGGCCAATACTAGCATCTCGCCGCAAGATCCATTTAACCCGGCTTAATTTAACTTTTCGAGAGGTCGCATCGGGCGGAAAGTAAAATAGACAGTGATTTGTTGAGGAGGAGATAAGATAAGAGGCTTCTGAGAGAGTGAGACGAGCCAGATATGGATTTTCTTTCTTCTCATTGCAAAAGGTGTGGATTTTACCGGAAGAAAGCAGATGATATAGATTGGAATGTCACGTTGTTGTGTTTAAATACTATGTGCTAAACTTTAGCGGTGTCATTCGGATATTCGGATGCTAATTAGGAGGACTAAATATGAGTTAATTATAAAACTAATTGCAGAACCCCTCACCTAATCGTGAGACGAATCTATTAAGCCTAATTAATCCATCATTAGCAAAATGGTTACTGTAGCACCACATTGTCAAATCATGAAGTAATTAGGCTTGATAGATTCATCTCACGAATTAGACTCCATCTGTGTAATTAGTTTTGTAATTAGCCTATATTTAATACTCCTAATTAGTATCAAATATCCGATGTGATTTGTGCTAAAATTTTAGTGGACGGTATCAAACACCCCCTGATATGTGGACTTTGGTGTACAGCTAGGCCCGGGCCCACATGAGCACGCAGGGGCATTATCGCCAATTAGTCGTCGCAGTCAGCTTGTCATGTCCTCCAGGCTTTCGATGACCTAACCTATACCTGAACTTTTTTAATTGATTTGTTCTTGGATTCATCACCTTCGTTTTGTTTCCCTGGGTTAAATAGGTCCACAATCACAATTAGGAGCACACAAGTATAACAACAATGTAAGAGTTCCTGCTAACCACTTTCAAGGTCGGGGCCCTGAAATAAGAAAGTTATGCTTTTGGAGCCTTTGTCCGGGACAAGCAAAGCAGCTGGTGTTACATCTAGTCTAACAACAGCCCTGCTTAGTGATGGATTTCGGGAAGAGGTGGTGATGATGTCTCAGTGTTGTTGATGAGGGTATTTGGTTACTGGAAATGTGGTGCCTTTGTGTTGCTCCCCTTTTGCAAATGCGACAGAAACGAAAAGTACGCACGCTTTTTGTGGCGTAGTACACAATTTTGTGGATGATGATGGGCTGGATTGCATTTGTGCCGTTGTGCCACACAGGCCGGATATTTCGGCCTCGATAGGAACGACTCCATTGGGCCTAAATTGGGCCAACGCAAGGGCAACCATTAACAATCTTTGACAACGAGATGTGAATATTCTCAAGTGCAAGTTCCGGAGAGCCATTCAGACGAACCTGAATCCTCTTTTCAAGGTAAGACCTTCCCTTTCCTGTTATCGAGGTCAAATGATCGGATGAACATGCATACCCTGACATCACTGGAATCAACTATTGATCTTGACATGTGAGCTATGTCGAAGTTGTTCCCGAGTTCCCTAGAACTGCTTCCTGCAAGCTTCTGAGAAGGGTCCTGAGGGATCAACTGAAGCAGGAACTCTCAAATCACAGCAAGCTCTGACCTTTGAGTGGTGTGACTGTTGTTTCCCCCTTTTGGGGCACAACTTCAGCCCGTATACGGCCAAGGAGCAGCTAGTCCAGAGAACATTTGCAAAGAGCAATGCATCTGATCAGGTCGGCTCAAAGCCGTTTTCTATTTTCTTGAAGCGGAGGGCATCTCAAAGACGGAAACCAAAGAAGCCAATGCACCCGGGCTCTGTCAGTGTTGCGTGGTTTCTGTTAGTAAAATTCAATGAACTTGGTGGTGTTGTGCTGCCAGCCAACCCAATTGATCTTGGCGGAGCAGGCACCTCCTGCAGACGAAGCAGCAGCCGTGGTCGGCGCACCGGAGGCGGCCCATTTTGCAAATATTCGGATCGCGATCCAAAATAGGGTGGTTTTTGGATCAGGGGCTGTTTGAAAAATATTCGGCCGGCTACATGTCAACCGGCGTTGCCGCCGGCGATCCGCCGCTGTGCGTCCAGCGCTCCCCTCCGTTGCGGTCACGTGCCCACACGCAGACTACAGCCGCCGCATACCCAGCTCGACGCACCACCTAGAGAGCAGGAGGCGAGCGCGTAGCAGTGGCGCGGCCATGGCGGCGAGCGCCTCCATCTGAGGAGAGTGTGGGAAATACACAGGAGCCCGATGTGGAGGCTGCCGGTGCGTTCCTCGCGGTGCATTGCTCCGCCGCCGCCATTGCAACGGGAGCCGACGGGGTTACCATGTTGAAGACGATGGCGCCATCTTGGCTACTACTCCGTCTACGGCGGACCGCGCCGTTCTGGTTCCCGTCGCGGTGAGTCATTCATTGGTCACGCTTTTTACTATCCAGGTGGCCAGGTTTGAGAGAAACAGGTAGGCTGCGCCAGCTGCTCTCTTGGCCTCCATTGCCAAGCTCTGGTAACATCGAGCTGTGGAGGGGCCACGACCATGTGATGGTGTTGGGAGCAGTTAATGAGTGTCCGGCACTGAGTATACGATGATCATCATCCTTATTCTAGGTCTGAACATCTGTGAGATAATCCGTGTAAAAATTTCTTTTGCAAGGTTGTAAAGCAGAAAACATATTTTTTGCATTGATTTTGGAACTTTGCTCATCAGCTTAAGTATCACATAATAATTCTCAGTACAAATTTAAATAGCTCACATTTGTTTTTTTCTTCTTCCATGTTGTGCCACTGTGCAAGGGACTTCATCTAAAGCTATTGTACTTAGTTCCTAGACCGCAAAAAAAAAGCTTTTGTAGTTCCTGCAAGTGAAGGTTGTCTAGCAGTTCACTGAGGAATAGCAATATCTACTGGAATCTGGAAAAGGTTTTCTTTCTCAGGCTGTTGTAAGGTATTCTATAACCCTATCTTCTTTTTTCCGTTAAGGGAGTAGAAATTTGTATTAATCCTCTTTTTTTATCGAGTGAGAGAGAGACTGTCCTTGGGAGGGCAGGCTTTCGAGGAGAAATCCACTATTTCTCTTCTTTCCTTTTATTTTGATTTTAGTTCTATTCGATGTATCGATCTTGACCGAAGGGGACGGGTCTTTAACAAATTTTACCATCCCGCTGGGATGCCCATTCAGGGTAGAAATACCATAACCATAGAATCTATGGTAGAATACCATAGTTTATGTAGTAGGTTAAACCTAACTGTTCCCTTGTCATGCAGAAATACACTACCATTTGAGCTTAGATGTCTTTGCACATCTAATGTTTCGTAATATAGAACACCACTGTGCAAAAGGAAAGTAATTTTGTTAGAGATTTTCTTGCATTTGCAGTAAACCTTATTTTCTTGAGGACAATTGGTATGAATTCCTGAAGCAAAATTTCCCTTTTGTTCTCCAGAGCACTATTTCTCTTGTTCGTACATGATGTTTAGCGTTTCTTCTATTTCTTGTCCATGTACACAAATTCCTGATTCACAGCTGATACGTGAGCACATTGGGATATTGAATTGCAGGGTTTACTTTGCTGGCCTATAAATCTGGGCAGGGTTATGGGACCTGCAGTCTTGTACTCATGCTTCAAAAACAGCAGCCGTTAGCATCAAACCCATTGCTAGGAGGCCAGAACAGCTGGCTATCTTGATAGTGCTGGAAGAAAATTTGCTCCAGTATGGCATAGCTATCTAAGAGCAAAGCTTTCGAAGTCATTCAGAAGAGTATCAATCCTCCAGTTTTGCAAGAGAGATTTGTGTGTCAATTATATAAATTGTGCTTTTGAGGCGCCTTATCGGATAGTATGAAAAAGAAGGGGCAATCGCATAGGTATTGTTTGGTTTAGTACAATGGTAATGCAAAGGCAATGCAAAACATGTTTTGCTTCACGATTGTAACAGTATCAGAAGACTATGGACTATATCAACAAGAACATGAAAACTGACCGGCTGCCATGCTGCTCGACTGGATCCCATCCATGGAAGACAGCAAGCGAATGCTGGTCATATCATTAATGTTGTCATAACATTGCAATTCTAATTTGCCTTTTAATTCCTTAAGAGTCATGCGCCATTGTCGTGATATGTAGAAACACAAACATTGTAGGTACAGAAGTTGCATGCGAATGCAGTTTATTCAAGTGATGAACGATCGATTCTCTTTGACATAACCAAGCCTGATATCTTCTGAGCTTACACTGCGCATCAGTGAACTCGATACACGATAAGCTCTCACAACTCATAAAAGAAAGTTGTCCGTCCAGCTCAGTTCCAAAATTGGTCGGGATAAAGATTGTACAGGAAACAACAGGATACTGGGATCCTATTCCTAGGGTACATTCATCACTTGGATGGACTGTAGCATGTCGGAGAGCGCGATCACCAGGTCACCGGACTGCACCATGCCCCTGGCCTTGAGCAGGGAGAAGGTGCGGTTGAGATTGCTCTCCATGTCATCAGATTCACTGAGCCGAAACGGGATGAGACCCCACTGGAGGTTCAGCCGTCTCCTAACCGACGTCGAGGATGTGAACGCGAAGATTGGGCAATCGGGGCGGCATCGTGAGAGCAGGGAGGCCATGTGGCCATCCTTGGTGTAGACAAAAACGGCATCGACTCCCAAGTTGTTGGCTGCAACAAATGGCAAAAGTTGGATTCGAATGTTTATTTAGAGATCACTATGTACAAAACAGGATGTAAAGCATCCAAACAAGTTCAGAATTCACCCACGAACTAACTTCTAGGCAATCTCACAGGCAAAGCAGGATGAATCAAAGTGCAGATGTGCATCGGTTTATTAGATGCCTCTGCAACAAAACTACATAGGGTATTGATAAAGCAATTGCATGACTTACCAATTTTTGCCGCTGAATTGCATATTTCCTCTGATATCTTATCAGAAAAGGAAGATGAGACATCTTGAAGCTCCAGAGCCTCATGGCGTTTCTCCTCTCTCCACCACTTTTCAATCCTCAGGCTAACACTCCTAAGGACACTGAGAGCCTTCTCTGGATACCTTCCCATGGCGGACTCACCAGAAAGCATGAGAGCATCTGCACGCTGGCGGACTGCTTCAGAAACATCAGCAACCTCAGCCCTGGTGGGTAGAGGATACTCGATCATTGATTCCAGAAGCTGAGAAGCAACAATAACTGGCTTGTTGAGTTGTCTGCACATTCTAACTATTTTCTGCTGTACCGAAGGGACTTGTTCCAGGGGAATTTGTGCCCCCAAGTCCCCTCTAGCTACCATTACTCCATCTGATGCACGAATAATCTCCTCCAAGTTCTTCAAAGCATCAATGCTCTCAATCTTTGCAATGACCCCTATATCACTGGCACAAACATGAAACAATCACAGTTTAGATGACCAAGCAATGACTTATATATGAAACGAAAACTTCACACAAATGGTGTCTAAGCCATTAATAAGTGTGATGGCTTCACATTTAAACTAGGGCATATAGACCTGGTACACCCTTAAGTGTGCACAACCAAACTGCTAGTGTGCTAATTATTGCACAAAAGAGAACCCTGTGGCAGACTCCTGTAAAACCTCAAGAATTGTTCAGTACATGCTCTGGTACTTACTGTCCAGAAGCTGTATGAGATTGTGCAAAATTTGATAACTAGTGAAACACTTCTTTCTGTTTTTCCTTTCTGTTTCGGATGTACGGATAGTCAACATAGTGCTATTACGCCAAGCTACATCCTACATGTAAACTTTGCATGTGTTGAGGTAACAACTTTCAAAACTTAAACTTACTTACCTTCCACGGCTCCGTGCAGCAATGTAGCTCTTCAGATGATTAATCACTTCTGCAGACTTGACAAATGATACAGCTATGAAATCTACACCTTCAGCAATTCCAAAATCTATGTCGATCCAATCCTGTAAAGTTGAGATCATAAGTAAAATTTTCATCTGTAAGTAGCACCCAAACCTTTACTAGATATTAGTTGAGTGCAGACTATAAGAAGGATTTCCCACTTAATTTTACAGGCATTTAGACATTATGATCTAGAGTTCTGAAGTGAGCCACAGCCAACCCTTTACATTCTTGAAAATAATTTTAGCATCCAGGAAAAAAAACTAATCAGGCGCCCCAAGGGTCATATGGAATACCATCAATTTACAAGACGATCTGTGTTGAATTTTTATATTGATTGTTGAGCACAAAGTATGAGCAGCATACTTCAAATCAGAGCAAGAACCGTTTCACTATATAAATTACCTTTGATGAAATTGTAGGAAGCATAGCATTCCTCTCTCGCACTACACTGCCGTCGCGCCATATAGTAAGATTAGCCCGTGGCAGCAACAAACCAGGATCAGTGCAACGACACTTCACATCTGGCCCTAACTTTTCAATCACCTCAAACCTGGCCATTCCACCATCCACAAATAGTTCATCGCCAGCTTTAACATCTGGGTAGGGTTTCAACAAATCACCAAAGCAGGAGATATTACAATCACACTAATGGATGGGAGTAATTTTTCAATAAATATATAAATAAGTAGACTCAAGAAAGATGATCATGGCTTATGGATAACCTTCAGCAAAGCCATCGTAATTCACATGAATGATTCGATCTGGCAGTGATGTGTCAGAAGATCTAACGCTGAATGTCCAAACTTCTCCATCCTGCAAAATCCAGTAAAAGGGTAAGTTCTGATGAGTGATTATTAGAACGGCTCGACACTAAAACTTCAGTACATTAGAGTTTAGATTAAAAGTGAATGAATTAGATGGTTTACTTTTAAAGTACTTATAGTGTGTACATGAATCTGAACTCAAAGATCTTTGTTAGGTCATGGCACATTTGCCTTCTCTCAGAACAATTTAGTGATTAGGTTCCATCATAACTTTAAATCGGGCTCTTTTTATGCTATAACAATATGGACTATGGTTTTCCAGTTTCCACCCTCCCGCTTCAGAAAAGTTTTGTAGTTGAACTCCTCGCTGTTCCCAACAGATTTTCACTACAATCTCAACCTAAGCGGAACCTATGTCTGCTTGTCTCTCTAAATTAGTGGAAGACACGGTCAATAAACCAGATTACTCTTGTCATCTCATGCACTGAATAACATATGGCCTTAGCAAGTGCAAGCGATGCAGTTTAGTATTATTTTTTTTATCATAGGTAACTAGAGTTTTACCAGGAAGTTTTGGTATTTTGTAACACATTTAAGAAGAGATAAGAAGAGAAACCTAATTTCATCACACATCTTACATAAACGAAGCTCAAGATTGATTCTCATCCTGAATTGACACACTAAATCTCATCCCGAATATCATCACTTCATCGTCCTCTGAAGATCTCATCAGATGAACTATGAATCAGATCCTAGGTCTCTAGCGTTTAAGCACGGAATAAAGGGGCCAGTACTCACCTCAGCCTTTGCGGAGGGCGCGCCGCCGAGGTCGCCCATGTGGATCTCGCTCCCCTCGGTGTCCATCATGACCGCGACGGCGAATCCCTTCTCGTCGTTGAGCCTCCGCACGGCGCGGATGACCCCGCGGTGCCACTCGCGGTCGCCGTGGCACATGTTGACCCGCGCGACGTTCATGCCGCCGACGGCGAGAGCCTCGAGCTCGGCGGCGCCGCAGGTGGAAGGGCCCACGGTGCAGATCAGCTTGGTGCGGCGCGTGCTCCGGAAGCCGTTCTCCCGCAGCTCCGCCTCCGTGGCGGCGTCCACGACGATGGCCGCGGGGTGGGAAGCCGCCAACGTGTAGACGCCGTTCGGGGTGGGGGCCGGGTCGGGGAAGGAGGTGAGGTCGGAGGACGAGGTTGCGAGGCGGCGGCCGGGGCCGCGGCGTTGGGGGCGGGGGCGGAAGTGGGAGGTGACGGGGAGGCGGTGGAGGTGGTGGGAGGAGGGGTTAGAGGGTTTAGGAGGTGTCGGGAGGTGGAGAGGGCGAGCGGTGGTGGCCATGGCAGCTCGCTACGGCGGCGATAGTAGTCGAGGAGGCTGGAGACAGCGGCGAGAGCGGGTCAGGTAGGCGGCGGCGGAGGTGTGGCTCTGGCTTTGGGAATGTCGCCCGCGGCGCTGCGAGTTCAGGACGGCTGCTATGGCGGGTACGGGCGTATGACTCCCTGGACCCTGGCTGTGGCCCTGCGGCTGCGGATGACGGAGATGCTGAGCTGGGCGGTTGGATGCAGTGTCAGATGCCAACGGCGCCTCGTCAGATACGGATCTGGGATACTGTCAAAACTCAAAAAAGCATCGCTGGCGTTAAACTTTTTGTGCAGTATTGTGAAGAGACAAATAATCGAAGTCAGAAAAGGAATAAAGACTTTTAACAATATTTGTCTCTTAGGCAAATTACAACTGTTTCATCTCTCGATGTTCATCTCTCGATTAAACCTTAACTCTAGCGGTTGTTGCCTCCTCACCGATCTCTATAGGTACATGGAGAGGAAAAGTGATCTTTATAGATTCATATGGCCCGGCTCACCATTGTGAGAGCAGTTTTTATGATGACCCGTAGCTTATAGGTACATATATGACTAAAACCTTACCATAACGATAAAATATTACGGTAATACTTGGAATTGTACGTCCGACACGTCGCACGCTGTGGAGGCCACGTGACTCTCTCCCATCCACATGTTTTTATCCTTATCTCTAGTGGCAGCTGGACGATAGCTCCACTCCCATCCACATGTTTTTAACACTGCTTGCCTTCGATGAGGTAGTTGTACTTTGATGGGGCCTCGCTCGCGCCAGGCAGCTCTCCAGCGAGTGAGCAGCGACGCTTCGGCGGGTGCTCCGATGAGCGAGGCAGCAGCGCTGGGTGGCGCTCCGGTGAGCAGACAACAGCGCTTCGGCGACTACTCCGGCAAGCGAAGCAGCGGCTTAAGGTGAAGCTCCAGTGAGCAAGCGAACAGCGCCGGGCGGCAGCGCTCCGCTATGCAGTGCTCCTCCTGCCAGGGTTTGCTGCATGTTGCAAGCATATGTTTCAAGTGTTTCGGATATTTCAGAAGAATGTTGCAAGTGTTTCATGCAGATGTTGCAAACTAGATTTAGATGTTGCCATGTTACATATATTTCACACACATGTTGCAAGTGTTTTATCTGGATGTTGCATTTTCAATGAGGGATTTGAATATTCCATGCAACACGAAACAGATGTTGCGGTGGGGTTTTTCCTCATCATCAACAGATGACTAATAAATCTTTTTAACATGTTTTTTGATGTTGCAAACGGTGATCTTCTATGTTGCAGACGTTTATTTTCTATGGTGCATACATCATTTTTTGATGTTTGCGATGGACAAACGGAGCGTCCGATGGGACGTTTCCCTTCTCTACGTGGGACCCTTACAGAGAGCTTATCTACCTATTGCACCTATTGTGAGTGCCAGCTACCCACAATACATGACTAATGTTGTAAGCTAATCTTATGCGTAGAAAGAGCACACATGTTATTATTGATTAATGTTTTCTTTTACATTTGTCATGCAAGTTATATGTCCGCATTAGGTTTCTATCGGTGTTTCGTACCACTGACTAGTGATTGTATGCCGCGCTCTCCCTACTTTCGATGGCTAGCACACAAGAGATAAAGAGTTATACTGGTTCAGGAAGATCCCTATGTCTAGTTTCAGCAAAAGTCGTGTTCCTTGATCAAATGTACTAGGCTTACAACGGAATGCTTGCAAGCAACCGTTCGTGCGATGTGTGGATGTATGTGTTGAATGCGAGAGAGAGTGAAAGGAGGCACAGCTCCCTTTATATAGGCCAGGGACCGGGCGATATCGTTGAGAAATGGAGGTGGTCCCCGATCTCGAGGTTGGGGGTTGCGGCGTGGTCGGGTCCTCTTTGCACCAAGAGACTACCTTGTCTTATTCCCTTGGCTGGTCGTAGGTGTCACACGCCTTGTACGGTGGCTCCTGTGCGGCGTGGGCTGCTTACACATGACCCAGCCTGCTCCGTGGCATGCCCCCATCCCGTTCGCCAACCCGTGGCAGTGAACGTGACAGGAGTTGTCTTTGACGTCCGTACTGGTGACGAATGGGCAGGCTTGATTAGTGGCCTGGACGGGGTGTGCCGCTCATCCCGACTTTCCCCAACCTCTTTGGTGCGCTCACGGCTGCTCCTCACCGTATCGCTGGGTCCCACCTCACCCGTGGGACCGTACTGGGCCTAGCGTGGTGGCATGGCCTTGATCTTGACGGGTCTCCTTAACGGCGAAGGGGATGATGATGCCGGGGCGCGTGGGCGTGTACGGTCGGTCCGAAGGGTGGAGCCTCACCCTCAAACTTCCTGGTTAAAGGTTGGCTCCCTCACTCGGTCATGTCTCTGGCGTGGGGCGGTCAGGGGGGCCACGCCCTACATTTAATGCCTCTCGTACGACATAGGTCTTCCTGAGTCAAGGAGTGGGTGAGGCGTTGTGGGCCCCTTGCGTGCCCCGTCCCCGAGGTGGCTGAGGTAGCAATTCACGGCTTTTGGCTTCCGACCTAGGGAGATCGGGTGGTGGACTGTAGCGTTGTCTGGGCCATTTCTAGATGCTTCTAACTGTTGGGCTTTTGACCTTTCTTGTTACCTTAAGCCCTTTCCTAAGGGTACCCGGAGCCCGTCAGTTTCTTTTAGAAAAAATCTTCGATGTTATTACTTCTATATAACATAGTGTAAGCTACTATTCCATTTAATACGTGGAATTGTTCTTGGCATACTAGTATTTGTTGCGCCCTACTAATTGTTGATGGATTGCAAAGAGAAAATACCATACTCACAATCTAGTCAAGCAAATATTAAGTTCTACTCCCTCCGTTCCAAATTATTATTTGTTTTGACTTTTCTAGATGTATAACTTATGCTACGTATCTGGATATAATATATATATATCTAAATATATATAAAGGTACGTATTTAGAAAATACAAAATGAATATTAATTTGGGATGGAGAGAATATTGTACAGGAGTATATGGTAAGAACTTAAGACACCTGCGCTACATATCTTCATTGTGATGTGCTTGGTTTCGTTTTCTGTTCACCGCGAAAATAAAATTCAAGTAGAGTCTCTTAGATCATCCACGGATGCCGATGGAACAAATACTCAACAATCAACACTTTTACAAGTGAAACTGAAATAAAAAATTGTTGATGGAAATGGTCGGTTCTTTTCACTAGAAAAAACATCTAGTATTAGAGGATAGCACATGTAAATGTAAACTTTCTCTTTAGTATCGAAAGGATATAAGCTTACTGCAGCAGCAACCCAAATGCAGCTGAGCTTAAAATGGTTAAGCATGAAATTCGTGATCACCAACCTACAAACCAAGCCCAGTCCATCGGGAAAGCCCAACCCAACTACTCAGCACATCAGCAGACTGTATTACAAACCAACAAACTACGCCCGACCCATCAGGAAAGCCCAACCCAACTACTCACCACCAGGTGTCCAGATCACATCACCCGCTCACAAGTCAAAATCAACGGCCCAGATCTCACCTCCCAAACCCTAGCCCTCACACCCCAACCCTCATATAATCTCGCTCACTCCCTCCCCGCCTCCACCCTTTCCACCCCGCCGCCGCAGCCACCGCGCCGCTACCCCTCGCCGCCGCCGCAAATGGCCGCCGCCGCGCGTCCCCTGGTCTCCGTCAAGGCCCTGGAGGGCGACATGGCCACGGACTCTGCCGGCACCGCGCTGCCGGACGTCCTCCGCGCGCCGATCCGCCCCGACATCGTCCGCTTCGTCCACAAGCTCCAGTCCTGCAACAGCCGCCAGCCCTACGCGGTGTCTCGACGCGCCGGCCACCAGACCTCCGCGGAGTCCTGGGGGACGGGGCGTGCGGTGTCCCGTATCCCCCGTGTTCCCGGCGGCGGTACCCACCGCGCCGGCCAGGGAGCCTTCGGCAACATGTGCCGTGGCGGACGCATGTTCGCGCCCACCAAGATCTGGCGCCGCTGGCATCGTCGCGTCAACGTTCACCTCCGCCGCGTCGCCGTCGCCTCCGCCCTCGCCGCCACCGCCGTTCCATCCCTCGTCCTCGCCCGCGGCCACCGCGTGGAGTCCGTCCCCGAGCTCCCGCTCGTGGTCTCCGACTCCGCCGAGTCCATCGAGAAGACAGCCCAGGCCATCAAGATCCTCAAGCAGCTCGGTGCCTACGCTGATGCTGAGAAGGCCAAGGACTCCGTTGGCATCCGCCCCGGCAAGGGAAAGATGCGCAACCGTCGCTACATCAACCGCAAGGGACCCCTCATTGTCTACGGCACGGAGGGCTCCAAGATCGTCAAGGCTTTCCGCAACCTCCCTGGTGTTGATGTTGCCAATGTCGAGCGCCTCAACCTGCTTGACCTCGCCCCTGGTGGCCACCTTGGCCGGTTCGTGATCTGGACCGAGAGCGCGTTCAAGAAGTTGGATGAGGTGTACGGTACCTTCGAGACGCCTTCGGCCAAGAAGAAGGGCTTCGTGCTCCCTAGGCCTAAGATGGCCAACGCTGACCTGTCCAGGCTCATCAACTCTGATGAGGTGCAGTCGGTCGTGAAGCCCATCAACAAGTTGGTGAAGCGCAGGGAGGCTAGGAAGAACCCGCTGAAGAACATGGCCGCTGTGCTCAAGCTGAACCCATACTTGGGGACTGCGCGTAAGATGGCAGCTCTTGCCGAGGCAGCGCGTGTCAAGGCCAGGAAGGAGAAGCTTGACTCCAAGAGGACCAAGCTCAGCCCAGTATGATAATTCCTTCCTCTCTTTCTTTTGCGTTGTGCTATATTTATTGTACGTTATTTAGTGTTGCATTGCTTTAGTTACTATCATTTCTTCGCTGTTGTTGCAGTATTAGATGTTTCACCATTTCCTATGCTTCCTAATAGAATAGTGTAGGATATACTTCTTGATTTGTAGCTCAGCGCTAATAAGTTTGTTGAGAGTGATAGTGCTTCTCATTGCACTTTCTAGATAGTCTTGATATGTTTAGTTATAATGCATGCTGCTGCACCCTTTAGGAACTGTTGTCATTGATTCTGCCTTTTCTGTGTACATCACAGCTGCTAGGCTAGCCATATCTCTTGATTTGTTTTGGAATTTGCTAGTTTCCTTAATGAATATATCTGTTTGCAATTTGTGGAACATGCCAAACTACCAATGCACACTAGGGAAATATCAGCGCACTTAATGTTGAGTTGTTGATGTGGCTTTCATCTAGTTCAGATGGAGCAATTTAACACTTCCATCCAATCTTCCAAGCATATTTAATATTAAGCATTATGTATGTAGTATGGTGAATGCTTGAGCCTGTGCCATGCAGTGTTGTATGTGTTGTCTTGATAATTACTACCATATAGCATAAATTTGCTATTATAGTACCTAGCTTGCTATAATTTCTTGTGTAAGGTGTCCCGAATGTATGCCCTATGGTTTGGATATGCAGACCTCTATTTAGGTGCTGTTTGTTTCCCGCTTGATTGTGTGTGGCTGCTTACAGGCCAGATTGTTACAATCTGCAAGTTGCAACACACAATTAATAGTTGAACAAACAGGGCGTTGTGATCTAACTGTGATATCTAGTTAATGATGTCTATGTATATTAGTGTACCTTATTCCCAATAGGGTTTTGTTTAGTACGCTGCCAGGTGATCCGTACTTATACGTTTCACGGTAGCTCAAATCTTAAGATTTTTCTGAATGACACATACGACTGCTCATCTTTTGCTGATGTTTTTGTTCATGTCACTATGCACATAAATTTGTTTTCTGGGCTTGCAATGTATTTTCTTTTGTCAGCTCTTTTTTTCTCATATTGATGCTGTTAACTGAACTGTGCATCAAGCCACTAGATTTGTCCATTTCTTGTATTTATGTATCCCATTTTCTGTATCCTGTCCCCAATCCCTATGTGCTGATTTTGTGTTTGAAATTTCCTTGTAGGAGGAAGCTTCTAAGGTCAAGGCTGCTGGAAAGGCGTGGTACAAGACCATGATCTCAGACAGCGACTACACAGAGTTTGAGAACTTCACCAAGTGGCTTGGTGTTACACAGTGATCTTCTGGTTCAAGCCTTCGTAGTTTATCACTGGCCCAGTCAGAAATTATGATTTTGGTTTCTATTATCTTATGTCACTTGTTATTGGGATCATCAGACATGGTATCTCGTTTTGGTTATGGCTTTGGTAGTTGTTTGCTGCTGCACCTTCACTTCCAGACACCTATTATGAGAACAAAGTATATGCGAATTTCAACAAACAATTTGTGCCTTCGTTTGTTTGTTACTATCGATTGTGGTATGCTTTCTTGGTTGTAGCTTCTTGATCGCTAGTTTGGGTGAATGGAAGAACGGTTTGCCTTGCTTCTCTGAAGTACTTTGAAATGGTCATATTTCTTGAAGGGATCTTGCGATGTACGAATTTGGCAAAGCATTCAGGATTTGTTTCCTTGCTTGTATATGTTTTTGAGTCTTTATGCTTTCATTCTGGGCCAACATCTGGTTGTGTTTGCTTGATTGGATTGGGGATGGGAGGTTTGGGAGGCCCAAGCTTGTGAAAGCTGTCTGCGTTGTTAGTAGCAAAGCCAATGATCTCCCCACTTGAAATTTATTTCGCTGCTTTGCATCGCTATCCAGATATACTTTCTGCATATTCTTTCTGAGAAAGTGGAGAGCTTTTGTGCTTCGCTGAGATGCGGATGTCTCCCTCTCGCATCCGCTTTCACCTTTGCAAGTTGCCAATCCGCATTCCACCCTATCCTCTCTTCGTACCCAGCAAACTTGCCTCGTGTCCTCTAGCTTTACCGTTTTCAACTCTTCGTTCCAAAACGTAAACTTTGCCAGGATCGATGAACTCACAGCAAGTGAGAAATAGGATGGTGATTCTTGTGGTCAACATTTCATCGCTGCAAAAATGCTCACAGCTTGTCGTTTAGGCTAGGCTAGAAATATTGTTGTGTTGTGCACTTGTGCAGCCTGAGCAGGGCTGCTTGCACAATTCGGGTCCATTTGTTGTCGCCTCCTAAATTAAGAGAGAGTAGAATCGAAATGGGCATAAACATGGCTTGTTCCTGCCACCGTTTAGTGGTGCTCAAAACGAAAGGAATAATAGGTGGATTATTAACTTTTCAGTACATAGCAGGTGCTTAAATATAATCCATTTTGCCAGGAACTATCAATAAATTATAGCATTTACGAATTAGTTCGCACATTTTGCAAGCAACTGTTCCTGTTTGGTACGCTTCCTGTGATTTGGACGGTGTAGATAACGCAGAGGAGCCGTCAGAATTAGCATTGGGGAATTTGGAATCTGGGTTCGTCAAACTGAAAACCATCTGCAGGATGGTGACACCGGATGAATCTACGAGGTAACCAATGCCATCGAGTCATAGATTAAACTAATTTCAAGGTAGTAATTTCAAAAATAAATTTTAAAAAGAAAAGAAAGGAGGAGCCAAGAACTGAAGTAAAGAACAACCCCTGCACCCGAAACATATGCAAGGTCCGGCCCTTCCAACTCAGGCGACCCCCTCGATCGCTTCGTAACCGCCTGATTCATTAGTCCCTCCTCCAAGGTTCGTCTACGATTGGTCTCCAAATTTCTCTCCAATTTATTTTTACTCCACATGTAATTTCTCTTTGCTATTCTTGGAGTCCGGTGGTGGTAAATTTTTTTCAGCTCCTTTTGTTTCCCTTTTTTCTCTGACCTGAACTGCTGTCCTAGCCAGGCTTTCACCTCGCGGCTTTAATCCCAATTGGGTTGGAGCGCAACCCAATTGGGGGTTAATTGGGATTGCTACTCCGGGGCTGCCCGTCCCTCGTGTTCTTGGATTCGGCGACGCAAATCGGCTGGTTTTCTTGCAGGTGAGGACTGACGACTACTCACAGCTATTCGATTGGAATGGATTGGATTGGTTCCTTGCTCGTTCGATTCCGCTTTCTTTTCTAGATTGCGCGGTAATAAAATGGATCTTCTGGACTTCCTGCTCCTGAAACCAATTCGAGCTTCTGCTCTTAGTTTCCAGTTCGAAATCTCAATCAGATATTCTTCGCAGTGATGTCTTGATTGTCGTTTCTTCCATGCTGTTCGATCTTTGACGCCCAATGTTCGAGTTTTGACAGGTTGCAAGTGTTCATAGTTTGATGGATTCTCACTGTCGCATTTTAGTTTGGTTTTATAGCTGCAAATCCCGATCGAGGAATCCGGTTATTAGGACTGAAGGCAAGTTTAGTTGGTAGCTGTTACATGTTCTTTGTTCGCCAAAACTAATCCCCTTTCTTGGAAACTTAGTTTATCGGTCTCGCGCTGATGATCCTTTGTGATACCATGGTCCAACTCGGATCCCCTTTATGGTTCCATTAGTAATATTTGCTTGGATCGTAGATGAATTGATTGGGTCATCCTGCCCCTATGACGTAGAATTTCTCGTTGACTTGTTTTGAAGGTGTCGAATTTGGTAGTTCCTGCGTTGAAATTTCCACCTGAATCCCTTATTAGCTTTGGAATTGAACATGGATCGTTTTCTCTGAATTGTAGTTGACTTGTCTGTTGAGTCCTTTTTTACTGTATATGGATGCAACCGACGTAGCTTTTCCTTGTTTAGATCTCATATATGATCCTTTCCAGTTTCAATTTCTATCTAGTTTTGGTATCTTGTGGGATTTATCTGCTACACCAAAATTCCAGTTGCTGGTCCCAATCAGAAGGTGATGTTTACACCTAGGACTAAAGTTAGGAATGTATTAGGTCACAGAAAGAATGCAGGAGTGATCCCTTTTGGCTTTGGTTTACTTGTTCAGTTCTTCCATGAATAACTGCATCAGGAATGATTTATTGTCTCCAATTAGATCTTGAATCTTCTTTTAGCCGCAAGCACCAGATGTTTGACTACATTGAAAATCTTGTTTCTTGCTATAACTCTGACAGAGAATGAGAGAAACAATTGAGCTTGGTATGATCTATTGCCATTCTCATCGTTAAACTTAACATGTGAAGATTGCAGGATTCTACCATCTATTCCAGGCCTTCTTTATATTCTGTTTCTTTGTCATGATTCAGATGTTTCCATAATATCGTGCTATCTGTTCATTCATATTTGCATCCCACTGAATGGTACTGGAGTAGTCTTTAATCAGCTCAACATTGATGTCCTTATGCTTGTTTTTTTAATAAAAGACTCTGGTTAATATCAATATTGAAATCAATATGTGTGTGTTTATGTTGAAAATACTTTCAGTAGGTCTCAATAATACATCACATGGAAGCTGTGCTCAAAATATTGTTTCTGAGGACCCCGTCGTATTAAAAATGTATGCGTGACTGGAGGTGTATTCATATAAGATTGAGTGTATGTCAGAACACAATGAGTTGCAGGAATTCTGCTCTACTTGGATCTAATATTGAGAAACTGATAGTTTTATTACCATGATATCTTTGTGATCTACATTTGTTTTCTTTTCATTACTCTGGTCTACTGGCTACTGCATATTCTGACCTCTTCCATTTCTCTTGGGGCAGCCTCCTGGGTAGAATCATGAAGCTGAAAAATAGCACAGTGGAGAATTTTAAGGAGAACAACATGATTTTCACTTCTGAAGGAAAATTCCATGCTAAAAAAGTGCAAGACGATTATGGTGCAATGTCAAACCAACCAGCTGTTGCTCAGACAAGATGCAAATGGATTATTGGAGATGTAACTGAGGTCTTGGATCGCAACACATGGAAGCTTGGCAAGATCTTAAAGATGCTAAAGAACAATCACTTTGTTATCAGGCTTGCTGATTGCATCCAACTGAAAGAGTTCCATATATCTAGCTTGAGAATTCCACATACTGTTGAAGCTCCACAGAGCAAGCCCTTTCCTGCAGCAGATAAGGTAACTACTACTTCCTTGGAATGCAAAGTTGCTTTGTTTCGAACTTTCGTGTCCATTTCAATAGCTAATAATTCTTATAAATTTGGTGCTTAGGCATTGTTTATTTTGATTTGTCTTGCCTGGCTTACAGCAACATCTGCATTTGTGATTTTGGTGTCCTCTTAGTTCTATTACTTAGATTTATCTTGTGTGGCTTACAGCGGCTACATTTTGTGATTTTGGTGGCCTCTTAGTTTCATTAGTGCTGGACTATCAGCCACCGTCAGGAGTCTCATCATATTGAGTGATTTATTGATGTTGTTGAAGGAAAACGCTCCACATACTTCAGTTGTTTTCAGGGAAATTGTTTGTTGTCTCCATGTTTTATGATCTTTTATCCTCTTTTGGGACCACTTAAATGCCATGATGGTCACACCATTCTTCTTGGGTACTACAAATGTAGCGATGAAACTAGCAAATCTATGGTATCTACCACAACTTGTCCAGTATTAGAATTATGTCATGACAAGCTCTCCTTTTGAGTTGTTGTCTTGCTCTCTCTGTCTATTTTCAAAAATGGAAGCGATGCCACACTAGAGATGTTACTATGGCTTTGTTGCTCCTAAATTCAGACTATTGAGAGCTGTAGATTACAGCATCATTTAACTGACTTGAGCTGCACACTATGAGTGTTTGTTTTTTTAAAAAAAAATGTTTTTTTAGGGGGAAAATGTGACACTTCACTCACGGATGTAGAATTTGTCTACCACCAGAGTGCCACCAATCTTGTAACCTTTTAACAGTATGATTGCAGTACCAAAGATTTTAAACAAGATCACTGGATGTTGAAACATTAGAAACTTTTCCATCTTGGTGCATTCAGTATACTTCTCTCCAAGCAGACGATTTTACAAGCTGCCGTCTCCTCTTTCAGGCCACCGGACGCGGCAAGCGCCAACCTGCTGATTGCGTCTTGCCTCGCTCAAGAGCAGTGCAGCAAATGGCGAGCGGTGCCAAGAAGAGGAAAGCAGCCGCAGACGCCTCTCACCATCCGAGCAGAAGAGCACACCCCCGGAAGGTCGCCGCAGCTTCCATGGCCGACAGCTACCTGCACAGCTCCTCGCAGGCCATAGAGGACGCCGAATGTTCAGTGGCTAGCTGCAGCGTCAACGATCCATGCCACCCGGACAATGGCGGCATCAGCAAGCGCCGCCGCCCTGGCGCGGGGTGCCTCCCTGACGACGCCATGTCCGCGTGCCCGTGCTCGCCGGGGGCTCCGGAGGAGGAGCACGAGGGCGCGGTGGACGTGCACGGGCTAGAGCTGGCGGCGTACCGGTCGACGATGCGGGCGCTGTACGCGTCGGGGCCCCTGACGTGGGAGCAGGAGGCGCTGCTCACGAACCTGCGCCTGTCGCTCAACATCTCCAACGAGGAGCACCTGCTCCAGCTCCGGCGACTCATGTCATCGTGATCGTTGACGACTACAGCCACAGCCAGCCAGCCACCTTCCTTCTCCGTGTCCATCATCAGTCATCATGCACGCCGGGTTCGCCGGACGGCGTCCTGCTCGGTCGAGCTCTGGTTTTTACTATTCTTGCATGGTTCACCTGTCTTGTTTAGTCCAAGTAGGATGCTATCTTTACCAGTGTCGAGAACTCGAGATACGGATATATACAGACTCAGAGAGAGAAGTCTGCGTCTTTGTCATGCCTTGCATGTGCATACTGGATTATGAGTGTATCGATCTTGCTTGTAAATGCAAACATGTTTACAAGTTTTCCTTTTGAGTAACCATGTTTACAAGTTCTTTACTTGTGTTCCAGTGACAGTTTATCCATCTTTACCATTCAGTCAAAGAATCTTACATAAACCAGTTTACTCTTACAGCAGTGTGTGGTTCTTTGTAGTACGAACTCTGGAAGACTGGAAGGCCACGTAATAGCTTCTGTATCGCCAGTATCTCTGTTTTTCACCGAGAAGGCGAGGACAGGGAACACCTGGGCGACAGGCACGTACGCACGTGTCGCAAAGAGGCCACCTCCTCCGGCACGCGCGACACGTGATCCGGCTCGTTCCCAAACGTGTCAAGGTGACAGCCGTATAAAGACATCGCCATACTGTCGCGTTGGATTGCTTGAGAGTTGAGACTTGAGAGATCTTCCATGCCTTGCCTTCTTTAGCATCTCGTCCTCGATCGTGCACGCCCAACTGCCCAAGAAGATCCAAGAAGAGCAGAGCGCGACGATGTCGGTGAGCCTCGTGACGGCGTCGGTGCTGCCTCCGTGCCGTGCCTTCCGCGCCGCGGCGTCGTTGTCGGCGTGCGCCTTGCGTCCGCGCGCGCACCGGCCGTCGCCTCCCTCCGCCTGGCGCGCCGGCGTGCGCTGCCTCGCCGCCACGCCCCCGCCGCCGGAGGTCCCGGGCCAGACGCCGGCCGAGGTGCCTGGGACGGACCGCCCGCCGCAGGAGGTGCCGAGCATCGACACGCCGCCGGAGTTCGACGCGCCCCCGGGCGTGGACGTGCCGATGCCCGGCGCGCCGGGGCCCGGCCCGGAGCTGCCGGGCCCCGCGATGCCGTCGCCGCCGGTGCCGGAGATCCCGACCGTGCCGCCCAACCCCGACGTCCCGCCGCCGCAGCCGCCGGAGGTGGAGCCGCCGAGGCCACCGCCCGAGGTCGACCCGCCCAGGCCGCCGCCCGAGGTCGCGCCGCCGCAGCCGCCGGGCGCCTCGACGGTGCTGCCTCCCTTGGTGTAGCTCTCGCTTCGACGTGTGGCGTCGCGCGTGTCGGCGCGTGGCCCGAGAACAAGGCGGCGTCGCAGAGCCGTTGCTGTGTCCGATGGAACGGCACCGTGTAGGGGTGTACAAAACAAACCAGTAGTTTTCACGGCTGTACATGTTCGTTTTCAATTTGAACAAGGAGGTAAACTAGCGAATTCGGGGAAGGTCGATGCCGTAGCTTGGGGGTGATCGCGACAATGGCACGCGTTGATCCGGACAAGAAACCAACCGAGACATGCCAGTGGACGATCTCGGCCTAGTCCTGGTCTTGTGCAGAATTTGCCATTTCGTCCCGTGCTTGCTCCCCTGGTTCGCGTCTGCCTTGGCCTGCCCGGTGCCCGCGTCCGCGGCTGCAGAGTCCCCAAGCTCGCCCCGTCGCCCGTGCCGCACTCAGCACTCTACGTCAGTGCGTCTCGCCCGTCAGGCGCCGCCGCGCCGGTTGTCGCGGTGGCCGTCCTATTCGTATTCCTGCCTCTGCCTTGTCGCCGCCGCGAAGGCGCGAACCCCGATGGCGGCCTGCACAGACACGCGCCGTGCCACGGCATCGCCCAGACTCCACGCATGCTCACCGGCCACTTTTGCCCATGGGACCTGCGAATTCCACTCCACCGGTTTCGGTCGCTCGCTCGCTAGCCGCCCGTGATTCGTGCCCGCGGCGCGCCGCCCAGTTCTCCTCGGCACGAGACTATCCAGCGTCGCCGGGCCGTCCAATTGTATGATTGTATCGAGCCCACTCCTCCTGATGGGCTTCTATACCACTTTTAAATTCGTGCTGGCCCATTGTTTCCTTTGTCTGAATTCTCTCTCTCACACGGCCGAGCCGAGATTATAGGTGGGCCTAGCCTCTTTGAAGGGACAGGCCCGCGGCCGTACGGCCCGGAGGCCGGATCCGTCGGGGAAAAGAGCGAAGAGAGAGGAACGCTCGGCAAGTCGGCGGCGTAGGATTGAAGCGTGGCCGTGCTGCCGACTTCCTTCGGTGAGCGGCACGCGGGGACGGAGGGGGGTTGGTCCGCGGCGGCCGGCCGCACCATTCCAAATTTTCGCCGTGCCATTTCTGCCGCCGCCGATCGGTATGGGGGCAGCGGCGCGGCGGTGGAGGCGGCGGCGATCTCGCTGACGCGACGCACGCTACTACAGGAGTACAGGTGCGCTACCTGAACTGATTCCTCCGCCCTAACCCTCAGTCTCGGCCATGGATGCGCTCTCAAGTTCTAGGTCACGCAATCACGGGGCGATTTGGCCGTGGACCTTGGCGTCCTAGGGTTCGAGCTAGTTACCGCGGGTAGATCAACAATGTCCGGTGGTGGTATGGAAAGCTAGCCAGCCAGATCGTACGCGGCTCGTTTGGCCGGTGGTACACGAGATGCATTGATGGACGGACGGGGGGGACGCGTCGCGTATCTGCGCGCGCCGCACAGGGCTGCCGGCTGCCGGCTGCGCGCCTCCTTGATGGCCGATGCAGGCGATCGTAGTAGGCGCAGGACCACCACCAAACAACCAAAGCACGCGCGAGGACACGCGCGCACGCCATTGGCAGCGCCGCAGCGGAAAGGAATCGCGAGACGACGCTAGCTGCAGGCACACGCATACGCATGTCGCCATGTTGCTGGCACTGTATGCCGCCAAAAGAATTGGGGGGTTAAACTACCAAAGCTGCAATTTGATTTTTGAGGATCCTGACCTTGGCTTGGCTAATCTGTCCGATGCTGGAGATATTTTTCGTGCTTCCCTGCATAACCTGCGTTTCGTTTGGTTTTTACGCGAGTGAAAGTAGAAATAACATACTGCCTGACTGCCAAAGTCTCCTGATCAATGGCAGTAATATCTCCTGCACGTTTTGTAACGTGTAGTGTACTAATATTTCCATTTGCAGTTAAAAAACTAAACATAAGTGCAATTTGGCCATACATCATATTTTAAGTTCCTACTTTTGCCAAATTAGATTATCATGATCTGTCCCAATGTCAATTTTAACTACTAGTGTGGTAATTCTATATTCATGAATTAATCTGTAGGTCTTGTGTATGCCTTCATACTTTTTGTTTCAGCAAATGTATGCCGACTAAAAGCAAGAACAAAACTTCAGTAACTGGTAGAGTGAAAGTATCCAGCACTGTTCCCAGATGTGTGCAGTGCATGCAAAAGCCTTCGGGTGTACGTACGCACCTGGCCTGTACAAAAAAACACTTCAAGTACAGTAGAGAGATGCAGAGCTCGTTGCATTTGTCAAAAACAATGCACTCTCTCGCAAAACAGTACCACCATTTTGCGCCGATCCAAACTCGCCTTGCATTCTTTGGTCCTGTCCAAGTACAGAGGAAACAGTGACACATGCCACAGCCTTGCTCAAGCTCAAGCTGCTGTCACTGCTCTCACATACCAGTATACCACACCCCTCCAGCCCTCTCCCAAGCAAGGACAGCACCCAGCTCAGCTGATCTGGGGGAGCCGAGGCTCGAGAGTGGAGAGTACACTGCCTCGGCTTTGGATCATTGGATGCGAGAGGAGAGGGAGCACAAGTACGCATGCATACATGCCTAAGAGGACCACCTAAAATCTGCTAAGCATCTCTAGGCCTGCACCTGCTAAGAGATCTAGATCAGTGCAGCGACTGCTTCTGCATATGGTGCTTTACCTGGAATTTTATATTGATACTATATAGTATTTTTGTGAATTGTGTTGCTCCAGTATAGTACTGGCCATGGACAGTGGTACGTGGACCACAGCAGGCATGCGCGTATTGAATTTGAAGAGGATAGATTGGAGGGCTTATTTTGGCTTGGGCTTTGTGCAAAACGAGGTATTGTACGTCGTTTTGCAAGTTGAGACTAAAATAAACTAGAAGTCGGGTGATGCTATTATTTTTAACTTCACCGGTGAATTCAAAGTGCATATGGTATGCCAAGACGCACGCCTGCATATTGTTAATCCGCCTTTTCTCAGAAACTGTGTTCCTGCTCTCAGTTTCTTTACTTACAGTTTGATATACAAGATGCCATTTGCCCATTTCCCTCTGCATTCCTTTTGCACCGTCTTTGCCATTGCATTGTGAATCTTAGTTGCTCAGATAGTCGGCAAAATTATGCCTGTTAAAACTAGGAAGCATCTGTTTATGTGCAATTTAACGGAATGTACATTGCCTGGTTTTTTGGGCACATTTCGTCAGGTATTGGCAACTATAAGTGACGTTTCTTGGCTGTACTTATTTACCGTGTGACTGTACACTGAGATTCATCCTTTTTGTGAACGCTGCTTTGAACAGTTTTGACAAATGCACATTTGTCTGCATTTTACTCATGAGAGACGTACAAGCAAGCTGCCTGATTCCATCCATGCATGCAGGACATGACGCTTCACGCATGCGGTTTTGGCTTGGCTGTAGTTGCAAAGATCCATATGGACAACGAATTATGCTGGTTTTTTTAGCTCAATGTGGATCTAGGGTAAAAGCAGAAGCTATTCTTAAACAGTCAAAATGCTGCCCTTTTTTCTCATTGGATGAACATCTAGTCAGAAAAAAGAACTCTCGAGCCTGTGCAAGGGTGACATGTTAAATTTTATTTGAATTTGCCTTTGCAAACTTGTTATGATAATTTCAAACTTGGGCTATAATTTGTTTACTACCGCATGCACGCAGATGGTGCACTTCAAAGTTGTTCCTGCATGAGAATGCATCTGACATTGCGTCTATTTCCACTGGCAACAGGGTTCATATCCTCAAATTGTGGTTGAATGATATGCTTCAACGCTAAACAGACATAAAAGAGATCAGAGGCAAATGCAACGGATAAGCGGACGCTGGTCCGGCAGCAAGAGCAAGGTAAGTTATCTAATCATGAGCCATCAACTTAAACATCAGCTTCCATAACCTTCATGAAATTTTTTAATGTCTAGTCATAAATTTGGAGAAACGGATTCAGAAACCTGAAATACACTGCAAGAATATCTATTCCTGATGCTATTCAAAGGTAGCATTCATCCTCGGCTCCTCGCCATGCCATAGAAAAGACAAGATCTTTATAGATCTCGAAAAGGCCTTGAGAAGTTGAGCCAGATCACCAAACTAACAAAGCACCTACTGGGAAGGCATAAATAAACCAGCGGGGCGTATCCTTGTGGCTTTTCTTTTTGGCATTGCTCTCTTTTGCTAAGCCGAGGTACAGTCAACAAGGACTTGACTAATGAGCATTGAGTAGTCTCCCTCCCTCTACACGCATGCATGCACGCCTCTCATGCAAAAGGCAGTAGCGGCCTAGCGGCTGGGCACCTTTTTCCTGCCTGCAGTTCTGCCGCCTTGGAGAAGAAAGGCATCGTCGACAGTATTTGATTTCACTAGGAGGATCTGGTGGCTGTCCTACCAGGCTAGCTCCCCCTAGCTATATAGCTCAGGTAGCTTGCCAAGTATTGTCACATCCTCAGCCACACAAGGAACATGAACAGAAGTATAACTGTTGGAAGTACAGTAAGCTTTTGGTACAAAGGAGTAAAATTGCATGAGCATGGAGATTTGCAGATTTTGCATCCTGTAGTTTGGAATAATTTGATAGTTATAAACGAGTGTAAGAGTTTATGCAGAGAGAAATTTAAAATCCACGTAAACCCTTACTTTGAGCACAATAAGTCGAGGACCTGCATCCATTGGAGTTGTGTGGACTCGCCGAGACTTGCACAACCTTAAGTCTTGTGTTCCTGCCAATATGATGCATGCAGTATGGAACCATAATCGTATTTCTTTAGCAAATGAAACGGGCAAAAACTAGCACATCATGAAAATTTCATGTTTTAATGGAAAAAAATAATCCTCATACGTCCTATGGGGAAAAAAAAATACCCACTGTGATTCTGTGACGCTCTCTCTTTACTGAAGTATTCGTACGGGCTCGGATAACTGCACTATAGCCGTCCTCCCTGGGGCGCCCATGCGCCTACAATACTTTTGCTGCCGTTGTTGTCTCCTCTATGACTCTAGAGCCTAGGCCTAGACGAGGCTAGCTTGTCCTATCAGGCTCCAGCTTATCCTGCTACGACCCTCTTCCTCACGCGCCTTCAGCTCTCCGGTCTCTTTCTCCGCTTTATTACTATACAACCACTATTCTGACATGAAAGTTACATGCAATATATTTCTGATGATGCTGGACTTACTAACTACTCTTAATATCAAAACAGTTAGAAATGTTTGGTTGGGGAGGGATTGTTTGTAACGCTTGAATTTGCAGATAAATCCATACAGATAGTGAGCTGTTTTCAGTATGGTCCTTGTAAATCCATACAGAAGCTGGGTGTTTGCAGTCTCAGCACACAGTGCCCAGGCTCAGCGCCCAGCAGTCCCGGCACTGTGCACGAACCTGGATGCGCATGTGACTGCAAAGTGCGTAGAAGTTATTCTCAAGCAAAGCCGTGAATTCAGAATCTGCTGCAGCTGGTGATGCATGGCTCGTGGGCGTTGCTGTATGCTCTAGTTTGATGACATCACTTCCACCGGTGATTAGGTCAGTCTCACTGGTTTTATAACCATGGTCATTAGGAGGAGAGATGAGGGAGGGTTTCGTCATGATAAAACCCAATAGTCACAGTTACCAAGTGGTAATTGTGCCATGAAATTGTACACTGAGACTGTAACTGTACCATAAAACTATGAGCTGGGACTGGCCTTAGTTCCAAGGCATCAGTACGTGCTTCCTGCCAACCTCCATTCCTTTAGCATTGCTAGTGATAATTAGTGTTGATGATTATCAGTTCATCACGCACACAGTTTAGTTATGTAGAAAAGGAGCATTGCTTCAAGATTTTGAAGCATAATGCTCATGCACAATATGTCCTTTGTAGTGATCCTTCCTTCCTAGCAGCCAGTATCTTCATTGAACTGCTTTTATGTGAATATCACGTTATCCGTATCTAAACCTAGCGATTAGTCTAGCTCTTTTTTATGCTTTCGGATCCTATATATATGATCATTTACTAGATTTTGTGTCACAAAAAATGCCTCTGCTTTGCTGGTACGTTTTTAAGGCTTTGAGAAGTAAAATCCCAAAAGTGAGTTGTTTCTTATTTTGGAGCTCAATATCTTCGAAATACGAAGTTTCGCAGATTCGATGTTTCAAGCTTGGTTGTTTGTGTTCAAATTCAGAGAATGGAGTGTTTGAATTGTGGAATTCATTGTTGACTTTTGTGTAAAAGTTTGATGTGCTTCTTTCAGGCGAAAGGCCAACCATGTGACCTGAAGTCCCTGCTGCATACTTGCATATCAATCCATTTTTCTGGACTATGGTCTCTATGACGTGTGATTTGCACACAAGCGTTAGTTAGACGCCAAAATTTGCGGTTGTGTTTACCTGGATTGAAAGCTTGATGACATGAGGACGTTGAACAATTTCATAAGCACTGCTGCTGTGAGAAAAGCTGCATCACAAAAGCAAAGCTGATGAATCATAAAGGTGGCGCCCATGGGGTACGGCTTGGGTTTGTCTTGATTTCCCCATCCCCGATCCATCCATCAAACCGAACCAAATGTTTTTTCCCATCTCTTTTTTCTTGCCGCCTCCTGCAGCCTGCCTCTGCACTGCCCTGCACCCTCCCCCTGCCCTGACACCCCTACGCCTCCAGCGCTGCAGCGGTGGCTGTCTAGGTCCCCTAGGCCTCTAGAACCCTAGGACCTACGCATAGCTCCTAGGCCTCTTGGCCTCTTCTGCACTGCACTCCCCCTCTATCCCTCTCTAATCTCTTTCTCACTCCACTTTACTCTCACTCAACCACTATTCTGAGCAGCTTGGAGTTGCAAAGTTGCAATATTGTTACATCTCCCCACCACAACCCCCTCTATAAATCTTGCCCTTCGCCTTGCTTGTTGTTGTACACCATCTCTCTTCCTTGCCCATCTACCCCCTCTCTCTCTTTCTCTAGGACTTGAAGCTTGCCATGTTCTTGCCTATTCTCCTTCCTTCTGCCCACAATCTTTGGATTTTGAGATGCTACGACATCTCGGGGCTTAGATTTCTTGATCCCATGCCAGATCAGATCAAGGAACAAATTTCTGATGGATAGGAGTAGGTAGCTGATCTTGAGGGATCAGTTTAGTTTTTGGATTCACCGGCCATCGCCCCCTTGATTTTTTCGTTTTCTTAGAGATCGTTCCATCTACTGAGCTTTGGATCTAAGCTTGAGGCTTCTGTCTACCCAGTCATGGTATTTTATGCAACATATGTAGCCTGGAACTGCCCAAGGGAATGAGTGAAGCTGCCAGCATGATCTAGCTCTGGGTGATCACCGAGAGGAACAGAAGTTCGAGCTCTTGTGGTCATGCCTTGCTAGGTCATGCTGCGGCAGCCTCACTTCTTCCCATCGTTGGGCACATCACGATGAGTATTGTTTTCTGGGCAAAGGAGGTAGTACCAACAATTTCTAATTATTTCCAGCGTCTAATTCCTTGCATTTCTTGGGAGTTTCATTACTTGTTCTGTTCATTGATGAGCAGTTTCCTTTCCTTAGTTAATTCGCTACATGTTTATTGATCTGTTGTATGATTTTGGTCCACTTGACGTTGGTGTTGGTTCTGATTGATAGATTCACTGCTCAAAAGATTCAATGCTGTTAGTGTCGTCTGTTAGGTTCGGAATAATGATAGATTCACTGCTTAAAGATGTAAATTGTTGTTGGTGCATTCCTTGGCTTCATTTTCGTCTATGTTAGTCACCGTGCTGTTTTTTGCCGAACAAACTCGTGGTAGCTACGAAACGGGTAGAATAATTCTCTTGCGCAGCGAGGGCAACATCCAAAAATGCAGAATATTCCTTGCTTCCATTTCCTGCTGCTTTGTGGTCTAAATGCTAGTTTCTGATCCAGAGCTGACTGTGCTTGTGGTCCTATCCAGCTTCATTTAGTATGGATCACTGATAAGATCAATCATTTGCTTGTTTTGGTTGCGTCCAGTCATTGCATGATTTCTGATCCGACTGTTTGCAATCAGATGCTCCTAGCTTTGGCATGTAGCTGCATATCCTGATCCATGCTACCTGTTCCATGATTGCAAAAGCACATGATCTTGATTAGTTGAGCACCCACGATAATTCTTGTTTTTGTCTTGTAAATCCTGAAAAATATTTTCGTAGCTAATCGACTATGGTATTTAGGTTACGTGAATCCTCTTAAATGTGATAACATGTTCAGGTACATTCTTCGGGGGAAAAGTGTGTGGTGAAAATTACTTCTTCTTGGAGTGTGAATATAATCTAACTAGAGTTCATAACTATGTCCTATTCCTCTAGCTTGCTTGCAGGACTGGGCAGAAATATTCAAATCTACAGATGTTTACCGTTTATTTATTTGAATCACTCCGTGTTTGCCTTGTTAATATTAATTATGTCCTTTATCACTCTAGCTTGCTTACAGTCCTCCAGAAACACTCAAATCTACCGATGTTTACCCTGTATTTACTCGAGTGGCTCTTGCCTTGTCGATATAAGTGAGAACTTGGCCTTGCGCGGTCCTCAATGTTGCACATGGCTGTCGTGATCGCATGATGAAGTATTTACTAGTTTTTTTGTTCTTCAATTCGTCTGTAAAATTTCTTTGTATTTCTCAAATTCTTGTTTTTAGGGTTGAATATTGTATTGCAACAGTGTACGTATTACTGATTTCTTTGGCAACTGGAGCTAGCATATTAGCTGAAATCGATTGCATAATGTTACATCTGTTCTGATTTTAGTACTCTCGTGCATAAATGGTGCCAAAATCTGAATGGTGATGACTGAGATGTACTGTGAAATTTGGGGGAGCATGGTACTGACGGGCCGGGGGTAGGCGAATAGCCGGATATACAATATTGCTGCTGCCTGATGTGACCCAAAAGTCTCTGAATGCATGCGCTGATTAAGTCGTAGTCAGGCCCTTCAATTTTTCGGCAGGAGACCAGCGCACGGACTTGGTGCCGCTACATTTGAGACCTTTCACGGATACAAAAATGCTCTTACTTTTGTGCTAGGTTTTGGGCTTGACTTGATTTGAAGTGCTAGTCGATCTTTTAGTTAGAGGATAACAGTAATACAGACTGTTAATATGTGATTATCTTGATCCTCTCTGTTTTTTTTGCTGTTCCGTGGGTGCAAACGAAAGATGCTCGTCCCCTCCTTCCTTGGCCAAATTTTTTTATATGAAAAAAGAACGGAGCGCACCAAATTAAAGCTCCCAACTGAACCAGAAATTCCGTTTGGAGGGTGACATATTCTTAGTTTCTCGTCTTCATTCTTGATGGGAATTTGAATTCCTTATTCTGATAATGGAATAAAACATTATTATGGGGTTTTTTAATATTCATATTATAAATTTAGGGTTCCAACTTCTTTACTTCGCTGCTTTTTAATCAAATACAACGCGCTATGGCTAGTCATGCGCCCCCAGCTGAAAAATGGATGTTAAATATTCAGGTGCCTTTATTTAAGATATACATAGTGGCTTTCCTGGTTGCTTGGCTGACACTACTACCTTGAGGAAGCCAACTGGCCCAGCCTCAGGCCACCCATACAAACATTTTTGTCTCGATGATAACCCTGCAAAGAGTCATCAAAGCTAAAGGAAGCGTCTCACTCTGATCAGGTAATCTGTATATAACGAGTGTCTAGCTACTCACCGTTCACCGTTGCAGAGACAATGGATCAAATTCAAAACGGCGAGGTCGTCAGCCAGCCAAAACATTTGATCGTGCCGCAGCATGCATGACCCGCTACCGGATGCCCCGTCTGTGAAGTCAGTGATCGCTTACAGCGGCTTTGGACGTGTTTTCGTTACCCTCGTAGAGAGCTACATTGTGTATCTTATGTCGTCCTAAATAACTGGAAGTAGGTTTGAGTAGATATGTGATTAAAAACAATAGTATTTGGTTAGAAGAATTAGCGGATGCAATGACCTATAATGTGAATACAGTAACAAGGGATAGATTGTTTAGGAGGGCTTCTTCTGTATAAGCCTTCCTAATCGATTATATTATAAACCTCTAAAAGATGTCTAGTTGCTTGTATATTTAGGTGGACGACGTAGGAATCCTACATTAGAGACTAATGAACGGGGCCTTATAACAGGAGGAGAGAATATGTAATCCCTCCATCCCAAATTACAAGTTATTTTAGCTTTTCTAGTTTATAGATATTATTATACATCTAGACATGTATATCTAAATGTATAATAAAATTTATGAATCTAAAAACTAAAACGACGTATAATTTTGAACTGAGGGAGTACTAATACAAACTAAGGATACTGTTTGTGAAATTGAACCAAGCACTCTTGTCTGTGCACTCTTCTTTGTGAGATTATTTTTTTGAAAAACTTTTTTTGTGAGATTATAGTCTTATAGATGCAAGCAACCATTTGAGTTCACCATCAATAATCACTCGCCGGCAAGACCTAAAAAGGACGCCGGCAGGTCTGTGATGGACCGGACGGCGCTCTCTCTCGGGCCGGCGGGGTGGCCTGGCGGATGGCATGGCGGTATCAGCGTGGTATGTGTACGACCGATCGGTCGAGCAAGACAAGAATTAAAGGTAAGCATACAGCTGTATGCTACGGCCGCATTAACGCCTGGCTCCGATCGCTAGCTATGGCTCGTGTGTCAGCGATGCATTGCATGGATCAGATCAGCAAGCTGCAGCCCTGGTCCTGCATGCCCTTCCCTCTACACTACTCACAACTCACTCTGATCCTTCTGTTTTTACACACTGTAGTTCTTTCAAATAAAAGAAAATTAGTTCAGGGCCGTACTATCTTGTAGTATAGTGTTTGTCCCTTTGTTAAACGGCTATTGTTTTCTTCAGATCTCTACAGAGGTAAAACCTAACGAGTACTAGCAAACTTGCGGCAGCTGCCATGCTCGTTTTGGGAGTCGTTTCTAGTACGGATCCAGCCGTGTGCTACATGATAAAGTACGCGTAGCGTAGCTAGCCAGTATACCACACGATCTAAGCTACGATTACACTCCTACTTAGCAGCGCGCGTATAGTTTATACTCGTGTAGTACAGCAGCTAGCTAGCTCGAGAGTATTCTTCTGTCGTGGCCATGGGTACGCGCGCCTGCATGCTGCATGCACCCCTCCCTCCTCGCATCGATCGCATGATCGCATCGCATGCGTGCTTCCCGCGTGCGCTGCCATGCATGCGTGCATGCTACCTAAAGCTGCCGCGCCGCGCACGCGCCGCCTAGGTGTCGCCGGCGTCCTCCGTTCCCCTCTTTTTGGGGAGCTCCTTGCTAAGCCAGCGCAACGGACCGCCAGAGGTACTCCATCAATGGACTGATCTGGAGCGTCCATCTTGGATCCGACGGCACGTGCCGCCACCAACCGGGAGCGATCGAGAAAAGCAGGCGACGCCATCTGCAGCGGTGATCAGTCTCCGGGGCAGGGCACGGTGAACAGTGAAAGAAACGAGCCACACAGGTTTTGTGAAGAGGATCAGAGGATGGAAGGAAGGAATGGGATGCGAGCCAGTCTGCCGTCTGGCGCAACCGTGAGCGACATGGCATTGAACCGGGCTTTCATTCCGTCCTCCGACGGGCGACGGTCCATGGCGGCCCATGCGCGCAAATTATTGGTGACAATCAAGAGGAATGCGCGCGCACAGCGAATGCCTGACACGGCGGTTGCATCCAACACTGTCGCCAACAGTTACGCCCGTGTCTGCCTCCCACCACTTGCTCCTCCCGGTCCTCTTGAGATACTTCTTCTTCACACAAGCATGCTCAACTGGCAGCGCAATATGCTACTACCAGTACTACTACTTTGGGTTTCAGCCAGGTCTCATAGATCTTATCTGCATGACTGCATCCAGAGTTGCAAGCCAATTGTTCAGAGACTTGCAACTAAACACGGTCTGTATTCTCAATGCAATCATTGGGCATCTGCAGACAAGAAAGCATGCCCACTGGTGACTCGAGAGGAGCCGATGGCTTCAGCAGCTCAGGGAGTGAACCAGATCGTTATTGGTACCGAGGGGTGTTTGGTTCCGCCCCTAAATTTTAGCACCCGTCACATCGAATTTTTAGATACCAATTAGGAATATTAAACATAGACTATTTATAAAACCCATTGCACAGATGGAGGCTAAATGGCGAGACGAATCTATTAAACCTAATTAGTCCGTGATTTTGACAATGTGCTGCTACAGTAATCATTTGCTAATGATGGATTAATTAGGCTTAATAGGTCTCCATACGTGCAATTAATTTTATAATTAGTCCTCCTAATTAACCTCCGACTCCGAAGATTCGATGTGACACGGACTAAACTTGAGGTCAAGCTCAAGGAACCAAACACCCCCTTATTAGTGATCAGCAGTAGACAGCAACCCATCTTCATTCAAGTTCTTACACCAAAGCAACAGCTAGTCATGCTCATTTAAACATTAGAAACCTCTGTCTTGAATTATAAACAGCGGCAGAGAACGAACAGTTTATTCAGGTAAACACTAGAACAAGACTGATGGCTTCCATATGAACATCGGTCTACTACGACAAACACCCCGGGGATATGATGCTACCTGAGCTGCTCAACACACAGATAACCAAATCAGTATTGCGCAGACCAGTCTGCAGCGCTGCCGACCCTGGGGATGCTGGTGTCCTTCTTGGCCTTGGCATCCACCGTGTACGTCGTGCCGCACACCTCGCCCTTGCTGTCCACCCTCGGCACCGGCTTCACCTCGTTCATCGGGTGCTCGTAGCTCTGCAGCCCACCGGGCGTGGTGAAGAAGAAGCCTGGTGCAGCCATAGATCAGCGCCAAGGGATCAGGTATGAACGACAGAATCGTATATGGTGGTTGCTTTGCTGATTATTCTCTTACCTTTAGGGAACGGGGCAGAGGATTTTCCGCAGGCCTTCTTCACCATTTCATCGTCGTCAGACACCACAAGACGGCCATCGGAGTCGACTCCCCAGTAGAATGGGACGTTTCCATCGGCATCCTGCAAGGTCACCAACAAGAACCATCAATTGCTTCATGCATACCAAGAATGATCACGACGACCATGAATAAGTTAACAAAATGCAGCTGTATCCGTCCTTTCGGTGTAGGATGCTGACAAGTGTTATGCTAGACAGAAGCATCAAGAACATTAATTTTAGTGAAAACAGAGTACGATGGCCGTTCTTGTTGAAGCTGATACCTAACTAACTAACTAAGGATCTCAACACCTCAAAGACCTACATGTGTCATAGTCTCATTCATGGCCATGATCAATTGATCAGGAGCAGATACTATAATCCTATCTAGCAGGAAATTGATATTGTTGATCCTGCATTATTACTCTGTATGGAAAACTTGATGATTCATTCTTTGCAGGATGTGAGTGTACAGTTTGTATAGACCGTTTGTAACCAGCCCGTCAGGCTTTCCTCTCCTGCTGGCTCATTTTAAAAAAAGAAAAGAAAACTTGATAATTCACAAGTCGGCTCAAGAAACTCAGCATTGACCCAAACTGAAGCAAAACATTCAGTTATATATGTGTAATTCAAATTCTACGTGGATCCCAAATGAACTCACAATTTTGGATTCCTATCCACAGAGTGTACTAGTACTACTAGGCACAATTTTTTTTAAAAAAGAACTAGCTAAGTTATTGTTGAAAATGTTTGCTCATAAGATGTGAATACAACAAAAGCAAAAAATTGATTAACTTACGGCAGCCATGAAGACCGACTTGGTGGAGCAATCATACAGAACAAATGCAAATTTTCCGCTTATGTCTCTCACGACTTGATCAGCCGGATAAGGACCCCTGTCCCTCAACGTCCTGTAAGCCTCAATGACGATGTTGACCTCATTAGCGCCTTTACTTAATCCATATTGCTGCTTGAGGACAGCAACGTTCTCAATTGTGCCCTGGAACATGCAGAACATGCCATCCACTGCACCAAACAACCTGCCAACACAAACGGTTCGGGTTAGGGAAGCTGCAACTCGATTAAAAGTCTTCAAGACACGGTACAGCATAATATCACTGAAAAAGGAAAAACAGTATCTGTGCCGGGCATCAGAGTAGCACTTTATCTAATGAGAATTTCCTGATAAAAGGATCAAGCGAAACGCCTGACAACAGTCATGTGAGCAGAGTTCCTGGCTCTTCAGTAACCTGATCAGGAAACTAGTTTAATCTGATTCTAGATGCTAACGCGTGGTTGGCCTGGACATGGTTGTTCGTTCCTTGCTGACTCGCTTCTGAATCCGTGCGACTGTGATCATATATTGATATCCTAGGCGTAAGCATCTCACCAAATTGTGTATGCTAACACGGGTACTAACTGCTAAGTTGAAGCAGACAATTGCATACAGGAAAATAGATAAGTGATTGATAATCATGCAGGATTGTCACAGGAGAGATGCTACACACGAGCAAACTAGACAAACACAATGACACGGCGAGGGCGATCCTGCACGATATCCGACAAGCTTACCTGGGGAGGAGCGGGCTCTGGCCGTGGGAGGAGTACGCCATGGCGCCGGACCTGCCGAGGTTGACGGTGACCGCGTCGGGGCGCGCCTCCCTGAACCGGTCCGCGAGCCCCGCCGCGCTGCCGTCCCCCGCGGCGCCCGGCTGCCGCAGCCCCTCGGGGCTCGGCGCCACCTCCCGGTCGAACACCGCCAGCATCCCGTCGCCTCTACCGAGCTGCGATCCGCGCGTCGCTCTCGCTCTCTCCACACCTCGTACGCTTCCGCTGCGAGCTTGCCCAATCTATCGCCAGGAGGATTCCGGGATGACGAGGAGAGGATCGATGGATGGCGGGCTTATATTCCGGTGGTACGTGGCCGTCGGTGGCCGGCGCCCGCGCGCGGGGAAGGCGGGAGAAGGATCGGGACTGATCCACACGGCGCCGCGGGACCCGCGGCACACCTGTCGTTGCCAGTCACCGGCCGCCGCGCACTCGTCGGGCGCGGAGAGGATAAGGACAAACGGGGATTCCTTTCAAATCAAAGAAGAAAAGGCAAACGGGAAAAAGTTGTGGAGGCCCATTTCGGGAATGGGCCCATGTAGCCATGAAACCAAAACAGCATCGAGCCAAGGGGAAACTAGTTTCTATTTCGTTTCGATACTCCTTTTCTTGACAATTGGAGTGAGAATAAAAAACTACAGTGCCAAATTTAACCATCTCGGGAAATAAATAATCTACATTTCAGATGAGTAACCATCTTGGCAGATAAATACTCTACATTTCAGAAGTTGAAAACAACTTTTGTACGCAGAGTTCCTGAAATCTGAATGTGTTTTAGGATATCTGGGGTACGTGTAAGTTCAGGTTCAGAACGTCTCAAATCACATCAGGTGAGTTTCAGCGGCACGATCACTTCAGATCAGTTGCACAGCAGAGCATGGAGCTCCACATGATAACAATTTCCCACAGCAATGAGAAAATGAAAATGAAAGACAACTTAAAATAAGTGGGGAAACCAAGACAGTTATTCACAGATACGGTGATAATATGATATATATACAGTGAAATGCCAAGTTCCGAGATGAAGTAGTTTCTCACGTAATAGGTAAATCAGCAGAGATAGAAGGATCAAGCTATCTGGTCTTCCCTCCCTACAAGGCAGGCCACTCGGCTGTATCCTGCCATTAGTTAGAACTGATACACTAATAGCCTGCCTGCAACATGACCATGGTCTTTGCTCAAACAGTGTCGGCCATGTGAAACAAATTATGATTATCTCTGGAGACCATAGAGACACCTTAATCTAAATACTTCAACTCCACATGCTGAACTGAATGTGTTATATTAACAACTGTAAAAGATAGAGCAGTTCATAGGTTGAAGGACACCTGATCAGGTCCAGGCAGCGATATAACGAGGATAACAGTAAAGATACTCGGAGCCATTGTGATAAAACAAGAGCTGCTGATGTCTGGGTTTATGTTGTTTCCATTGAGGTAGGCTACCTTCTGAGACTACATGTCCATATCATCCTGAACAACTGCATTACCAGCCTCTGCACCGAGTCCCCCCTCATGCAAAAGGTCCTCCCAGAAATCATCATTTAATTCTCCACTTGGCCTGCCTTTCAGACGCTCAGAGCCACCGGAAGAAACACCTTGTTGAACCTCAAATCCCTTTGCCTCAACAGATGAACTTTCCAGATCAGATGGAACACCATTGGCAAGTGATTCCACTGGCTCTTGTGGTTCAAACACTGCATGTGACCCTTGCTCCAGGCTAGAACCATTGCCCATGCTATCAGCTTCAGGTCCCTGATCAATGCGGCGCCTCCTCTTCTTTGAGATGGCATCCTCGAGCCCCTTCCTCATCTCGTGCTGGGAGACCAGTTGACGCATAAACTCAGGGTTCTGCATTACTCGTGCCATGAATGCCATCATGTGCTGTTGCTTCTGCTCGGTATCTTTTAATTTCTCTTCCATGGCCTGTAGATCTGACTTTGTATTTTGCTGCTCCTGCCTCAGTTTCACTACTTCAGCCATTAACAGCTGCTTGTCCCTCTTCAGCTGATCAATCTCTTCATCATATCCAAAATGCCCTACCTCAAGGTAAGAGCCAAGAGATTGCTGATTTGGAGATGAGTGTGGAGGTTTCCGGCGCCTAATGTTTTTGAGCAGGTTCCGCTGACCTCTCAGAAACCCCTCATTAGCAAATTCCCATCTGTCAGGATCCACCTTTCTGAAACCCTGCCAAACCGATAGTATCAATCACCATTTGATGCAATGGAAAAGAAAATGTTCCATTGACAGAGAATGAACCACTCAAATAATTTCAGGTCAGATAAAATGACAAAAGTGTAACTCTATGATGAGTATCAACTATTTATCTTTCACCAGTTACAGTTCACCACATGTTTCAGTTTTCATGGTTTAAATCTTAAATCTATTAGCCAATGTTCTTCTTCACCCTACACCCATTCATATTATTTTGACGCAAAGAATAGAAACCAGTTGCTCACCAAAATACTATCACAAGGCCAACAACAGGAAAGTAAGTATCAAATATATTCAGGGAGAATAAGAGCTCATTTCAAACCGTAGGGGATGGCCTGCCTGCCTGCCTGTAAAAATTGTACAGTGCATCATTTTTTAACAAAGTTGATGAATTTCGTCGGACCATATGGTGTCTGTGCAGTTCATATATGATCTCAACATCGATTGTAAGTTGTAAGAATGAAGTTAGCTGGGGTATGGGGATACCAGGTGCCAGCTTTACAAGTTTTTACAAGATCAGAAAAAACAAATTGCAGACCATAGAAGTTTTAGCATTGAAACCGGACCACTGCTTCAGGAAAATGAAGTCATCCAATTTTTATAGAAACACATATCCAACATGCACTAAGGAGCAACAAGCCCAAAATAAACTACTTCACATGAAGGACAATTCTGCATTATTTTCTATTATGCAGTTCACAAAAGATCTTAAAAAATCAGAAGTTTCGGGATTGCTAGTAATATTAAGCATTCACAGTATCTGCAGTCTCACTCTAATGGTGATAACCGAGTTAGTCTAACATACTCTCTTCTCTACAGATTTTCTTTCCACCTACAATTATATGGTTATTAGAGTACATTTGTTGGTTTCTAGGTTTTAACCAACTCTTAGCTCGTGCTATCCTACTCCTAAGCGTAATAAGTTCTTAATCAATATTCAACTAGATCCTGACTACCTTGCTTTCATTACTTCCACACAAACTTGCAACTTTGGTTTCCCAGTTCTTATATGCATATAAAGAAAACGAGCACACATGCTATCATGCTAATTGCTATAGATTAGTTCTTCATATGCACATGCTTTTCTGTGCAACAGAGCAAGCTACCGGTTTCACCTATTATTCAAAAATCACAATTGATGAATGCTGGCAATTCTCAAATCCTAACTGCAATTCACTCCACCAATAAGGAAATAGGATCTCAGGCCAACGCATAATAGTACATACGACCAAACATCAATGGAGTTAATAACTTACATAAGTGTTCAGCTGCCGAACGAAGCTGGAGAAGTTGTTGTGCTTGAAGTACCTTGGCAGCAGCACCGTCCCGAAGATATGAGGATCCCAAACTATGAAGCTATTATTGGTGGCGCTCCAAGAGACAACAGCATCCGTGGTTGGGTCATCGACCATGTCATATGTCTTGGTTAGGAACGGCGGCGGGCCACCATCATGGAGCCCATCCATTGGCCTAGGCTGGCCGTTGGCAGTGACCTCTGACGGTCGGCTCTCCACCTTGACAGAATTCAACATCCCGTGGTTCATGGCAGCCCCATCAACAGATCAAACCAACAATCTCACCTCAGCAAGGAGCAGAACTAGTATGTAATATTGGTACACCTTTGTGCCCTGGGACCAGAAATGGTTTATCTAATGTTAGCACAGGCTGCTACTTGCCAACTGCCAAGCCTCAGATACTACAAGACACGGTTCAGGCGTGACAAAAGCAAGAAGTATGGGCACAAGAACAAGGTGCAGGGAAGCAGACAGGCGTAATAACCCCGGTCTTTTCACGAACACTTCAGTTCACCCCATCCCGACCCGCGCACACCTAACAGCAGCAGAATCACTCCCCCAGTGGACAGAAATCACAGCACTCGGACATGTGAAACGCACCAAGAAGAGAGAAGCCGCGTGACCACCCAGAGCCCTGACGCCAAACCAAAAGGGAGATCTCTCCGAGCAAGGTCATGCGCCGGTACCGCGAACCAAATCAGGGGGCATCGACGGGAGTGACCCACAGCCGGACAGCCCCGAAAGAAAGCGCAAAGAGCCCCAAGCCCCCCCCCCCCCCCCCCCCTCTCTCTCTCTCTCTCTCTCTCTCTCTCTCTCTCTCTCTCTCTACCCCTCGCCCCTAGAGAGCGAAACCAGCAGCACGGCCGCACCTGAGACCGAGACGGCGAGCTCGGTCGGTCGCCCGGGATCACGAGGGCGCGCGCCCAAGTGGCGGGAAGCGGCTGCCGCTTTGAGATAGATAGACACGGAAGGTGGACTAGGGATCCGGCAAGCGGTGGTGGAAGTGGAAACGCAAATGGGGATGGAAATTCTTCAGCACCTGGGGGAGATTTGGTAGGGAGAGAGCTCAGAACGAAGACGACGACGCGGCGACACGCGTCAGGCTCAGGTGGGCAGAGAGCGATGGCGGCTTGAGCCCACTCTCTTATCACGGGCCGCATGCGCATGCAATGGGCCATAAATGGACCATCTCCCGCGCTCAATTCGGCCCACATAACAATTCCTTACCCTCGAAGGCATCCGCATCGAGAAGGTCGTTTGTTTTGGTGGTCTTCTTTCCATCCACGTCTTCCAGCCAACAAACAACAAGCAGTTTGCTTTCCGTCTTCGTCCTGTCTTTGCCAGTTGCCAGTCGCCACCCGCGTCGTCGTCTCCGTCGGCGTACGAAACCCTAGCGAGGCGATCTCAAGAGGCCAGCGGCGATGTGGGGGTACCAGAAGGCGCCGGACCTCGAGGCCGGCGGGTCGGAGCTGCTGTACCCGGGGATGACGGAGAGCCCCGACCTGCGGTGGGCGTTCGTCCGCAAGATCTATGTCATCCTCTCCGTCCAGCTCGCCATGACGGCTGTCGTCTCCGCCTTCGTCGTCAAGGTGCCCGCTATCTCCTTGTTCTTCGTCTCCTCCAACGCCGGGATCGCGCTCTACATCTTCCTCCTCATCCTGCCCTTCATCGGTAAGCCCAGCTCCCCCTCGGGTTTTGGGATTTTTTTTAATGAACTGAAATTGGTGTGTAACCTTGATGTGTTTGGGTCTGCTTTCGTTTGTGTGCAGTGCTGTGCCCTCTGCACTACTACCACCAGAAGCATCCGGTTAATCTGCTGCTGCTTGGCCTCTTCACCGTCGCCATCAGCTTCGCCGTCGGCATGACATGCGCCTTCACCAGTGGTAACTTATTCAGTTGTTTACTTGCTCTAAAATCATCGTTAAGTGTGACAGCGTGAATGAATTTATATAGTTGGTCTAATTGAGCATCTCGAATTGATTTTGAGGCAATCAGTGATTGTAGCAAATTGGAGCTTATGTTTGCATTAGGATTTCCCTTCTTTCATGGTCCTGTAACCGAATTATGGACTTCTTCTGGTTGGTATACCTGATCAGTCAGAAAATTTCAGCAAGTGAATGAATGCTAGCAATGAAATCCAGTCTTAACATTCTAGATCTGTTCTGTGTTTACAACCACAAGCATATAGTTGGAATGCTGGAGTCCATACAAGTTGATGAATGTTTCGGCCGAAAGAATGTGATATACCACAGAACCTGCAAAACTAGAATTCATCTGAAGTTCTCCCATTCATAGATCCATTTTTAGATCACAGGTTTGTGTGTAGTGTATTGGCAGCTCCGTAGCAAGCTTAGAAGCTTTAGATCAGCCTGCACAAATTTTGAGCAAACATGATGCTAGTTACCGTGGTCTATTATAAACTTTAGGTGTAAGCATCTCTGTGATGTGCCCATCCAACACAAAGGCATTTGGTATGTTGCACCGTCTGTGTCTTTTTTTTTTAATATCATTGTTAGTTCTTGTTTAGGCTTCATTGAAAGGCTGTCCAGTAGTGAAAACCTTTATTTTTTTCTCCTATTGTGACAAAGAAACCAATGAGTGAAAAACCTTCATCTTGTTTCTCCCTTTTACACGTTTATATTTTTCGAGCTCACATGCTCCGGTAGAAGTTGGAGTTTTGTTAGGTCTTTCTTTTAGAGAATAGAGATACATATCCTTTGTTTGTTTCTACCTTTATAGTTGTTTTTATGGGCACCGCATAGCAGTGCAACTCCATGCGGTCATTGTTATGAACTTTTTGACAGTACAAACAAAATATGTCTATAATCTAGCCTAGATAAATTACATGTGTCTATTATGCACATATGTATAATGTCCTGAAGTTCGAAGTGCCCTTTGACATATTGCAAAA